>NC_085857.1:50018110-50023110 GCF_034702125.1 Engraulis encrasicolus
AAAGATCAATAAGGACCAAAGAACCCATAATCCAGAAGGATTTTTTTTAAAAAGTAGGGTAGACTGAGTACAGTTGGGTACACTTTTATTTTTGTCCCCTTCCATGCAGAAGACTATTAAAAGGTCCAAAAAATAAAGTTGTTTTGGACAGAACATATTTTCAGGATGTGGGCAAATATATAATCAAGGAATTATATCTCTAGGATGTTTAATGTTTATGTAATTAATCAAACAAAAAAGGTGCACTTTTGTCCCAACTGTACCCTACCTAAAAACGGTGGGGTACAGTTGAGACATAGCAGAGTACAGTTGAGACACCATTCTAATCAATGGGATGTAATAGCCATGGGAGCTAATAGCATGGCCGATAACAAAATACTGTACTCAACTGTACCCGTTAGCATCCTTACATTGGATTTACATGGTGAAATTAGCACTACAGGCTAGCGTCTAAACTGTCCCCTTCTGGCCAGATCACACATTGATAAATATTTTAAAAATGGTTTTAACTGTTATGATGTCAGGAAATATGTCTGCTTTTAGAGCACATATCATGGCTTGCAATCATGTAACTTATATAAAGAGGATAACTACTGGTCATTAGATATTCATTGTTGAAGGACCCTGGTGAAGTAAATCTGACCTGTCGAAAACAGCATTTTCCCAATATCTTTGGATCTGTGCTGGTTTAAAATTTCCCATGATCAAAGAGGATGTTGATGCGCATGTCCACAGCAAAAATTAGATCATTGTAATTGTAATCCAGAGATATTTGGTTTGTCTTGACTGTACCCTGTACTCAACTGTACTCAGTCTACCCTATATATATGATCTCTCTCTCTCTCTCTCTCTCTCTCTCTCTCTCTCTCTCTCTCTCTCTCTCTCTCTCTCTCTCTCTCTCTCTCTCACACACACACACACACACTTTCTCTTGCATACACACAATACACATTCACTCACGCGCACACACACGGGCGCGCGCCACACTCTCTCTCTCTCTCTCTCTCTCTCTTTCTCTCTCTCTCTCTCTCCTTTCCTCACTCCCCCACTCATCACTCGCCTCTCTCTCTCTCTCTCTCTCTCTCTCTCTCTTTTGTTCATATCAGATAACCATAGTACAGAGTGGTGAAGAAGCGCAAATGTGTAGGCAACATTTATTACCATATGGAATATTTTGGACGATGCTGACGGCATATTAATATATGCTCATATTCACCAGCACGCACCGATTCAGCGGATAACAACATGCCTAATTAAATTGTGTGAGAACACCTCCAGGAAGTAGGAAGAGTCATAAAAAGAATAAATAGCCTAATGAATTTTCTTTTTTTTTTAATGATGATCGGATGAATTGGCATTAATGTTCAAGCTCTGACAAAATGTGTAGACCTAAATTGAGTGTAGCCAGAAGCCCCTACCGATTCTCGCATCGCAAGATTTGAAACGTCTAATATTGCAACTTCAGACTTGTTTTCTGGATGTGGATACTTTTTTCGTTTGGTAAAAATTACTGAGAGTGCAATAAACCTCACTGCAGTAACCTACAGCGCTTCGTTTAAGCGTTTGAGCGTTTAAGAGTTGGCTATTTATCTCACATCGCCAACAGCTGGGCCGATAACCTAACCTACACTTCCCTAATGAATTTAATATTGTCACATTGGCAAAAATTAGCAAGCGACTGATATTGCTGTTTTCGTGCTCAAATGAAGTGTAAGCAACTGTCAGGTTATGTGAGGGAAGGACAGGCGCACACATGCGGAACTCTGGTAGCCATAACCAACAGAACAGATTTCACGTGTCAAATGTCACGTCCCCACCTGCATTTTTGCTGTTTGCTATGACTAATCAATGCACCGAGTGTAGTGTAGGCCTATGCCACTAAATTATGCCCAAAAACTATGCCTATGCCAAAACATTTTTAAACTAAACAATGTCTGCGCAGCCAGGGAGGCTTTTCATCTTATCCGTATTCGTTCGTTCTCAAGTGATTCTCTCTCAAGTTGACACATCTCTCGATCTCACTTTTTAGCTCCTCTTCTGTCTTGGATGTGTCGCACAATCCCGGGGTGTCGACCACAAGCACCTTCCTGCCAGAGACCACGCCGCTCTTTTCACTAGACGATGACGTGACAGACTCGAATGACAGATCTTCCCTGAAGGCTTCCTCTCTGCCCAGTATGGTGTTTCCTGTTGCACTCTTTCCTGCTCCACTCTTACCCAGCAGCACAATCCTCAACTCCCCCGTAGGGGGGGGGACACATTCAGAAACACAGCTTGTGTGTTTATTCTCTCTCTCTCTCTCTCTCTCTCTCTCTCTCTCTCTCTCTCTCTCTCTCTCTCTCTCTCTCTCTCTCTCTCTCACACACACACACACACACACGTGTTCATATAGGCTAGGAGAGGACGTTAATTTGGCATAGGTCAACTGCAAGAGACTACTAATGTGATGGGATTGCTACTTTACAGAATTACCAGAATTCTGAGAGCATGCTGCAGAGAACAACTGTGTGTTCACACCTGAGCAGGAGACCCACATTCTGAATATGGTGATGGCTAACAATAAGGCTGCAGGAAATTCAGTAGGCCTACACAGTAATAGAACATGGCAGAACCTTTGCAAATATAAATAATGTGAGCATCTCTGCAATATCACGGCTAGTTGAAAGAAACACAATTCACATGAAGCAGGTCTACACGGTTCAGAACATATAAAACAACTATGTTGATATGTGCAGGTAATCAACAATTAGTTTTGAATATACTGTAGGAGTCCATACTGATATTGACCAGACGGCATGTCAGGACTGGATACAAGAAGATACTTTCTCCGCTGTCTTGAACTTAAAGACATAGCATGTGATGTGAATGAAATTTTATTGTCGGATCCAGCAAGGCATATCGTCGGCTTGCTACCAAAACCGCCTAAGTCCGATTTTGGGGTTTTCGGAAAACAGGGAAAAACTAAATTTCCTAGGGGGCGCCAAACAGCAGTGGCGGTTCGAGGAAATCTGAGACCCTGGGCAAAGAGCAATTGTGAGTCCCCCCTAATAATTTTGGCTCAAAAGGAGGTTTTTGCAGAACTTTATTCCCCTACCACTTCTGCATCATCCTGTCATCCTGTCTGTGTCATTGGTCCATTACAAACAGTACCTGTCTAAGATTTTAATTTATTTTCTTTATTTATTTTGAGTGAAGCTCAAATGTTTGACCAGCAAGTCAAACATGAAACGCCTTCTAAGGAAAACAAAACACTTGAAAATAAATGATTTGATGCAGAACAACAAGAACAATGCGCTGCACATTATTTTGATAGTTATACTATTCTTTTAATTTTTATTCCAAACTTTAATCCTGGAAATGGTGAATGATTGAAATATTTTTGTAGACCTTGTAGTGTAGCAGGCTGGTAAATCTCATATCTACCAACAGATTTTCACAGTTTTCTTTAGCTTTCTACTTCTTTCAGTTGAGTTAGTTTTCAATGATAACATTATTTACATTCTCATCCAAAGTAAAGCACTCTGAGAAATTGGCATTGTGCCAGAGCAATTGCCATAATGGTAATACATTCTCATGCCAGGACAGATCCAGCTTGCAGTGTCACACAGAGAAAGCATTGCAGTAGCGTCCAATGTCCATGTTGAGGGTCCATCAGTCATGGAGGAGGATGAAGGGGTGGGGCGCTTCTTTGGTCCTTGTACCTCCTCTCGAACTGTCTCCTCCTTTTTTATCATCTTTGGTTAACTACTGCTCCTCTCCATGCCCATAGAACTGCCCACCCCCCCAACCTTGCCCATGACCGAGGTAACCTGGTCATAGAACTGTGCCCCGCCCACTTCAACACCATGACCGTGGCATTCAGAGTATGGTATAGAAACACTACTGGATTCATTGCACATTTAAGTTTGACATACCACTGAACAGAAAGCAATGTAATGCATAAGTGTCATCAATCCTAAAGTGTTAAATGTCTACATGATGGGACATTAGATTAACGTGTGGAATAAAAGATCGTCATGGGAAGTTACAGACTGCAGCCGCCTTCTACCATCCTCTGACTACATTACAGGTTTTTCTGTTCGCTAAAGCATATTTTTTGTAACCTTTGGCGGCTTTTGCTGAACTCCTCACACAGATGCACAAACCTATAACCAAATCAGCCAAACTGATAACACAAAAACGGATTAGCACTCAGTTTGTAATGTTATAAAACACACTTTGCAGAACTGTAAACACAACTCACTGCTTTGCACACAATTTGCAAAATATGAACACACTCCTAGAAAAAATATACACACTCGTGGATATTTTGTACACTACAATACTAATTATTACACAACATGTGACAGGGGGAAACACCTTTAGATAATCTCTTCACTTTGCAACCGGCATACTGTATAAATAAGTCACAGGTAAACTTTCTGTGTAGGAAATAATGGAAGGAGAAAGAAACACCAGAAGATTGAGGACCAGAGGAGGGTGAGGAAAGAGAGAAAGGAGACAAAGGCATATAGGCCTACACATAATCACAGATGACACATTCGTTGAACATGTCATCAACCATGGCATGAGCTGCAGGAAAACTGGTGAAAGGGTTCAACCCAATCTGAGCCGCTACACTGTAAAGAGCATAAGCAGAACATTTCACGCTGAGAACGGGTATGTAGAGTCATTTCATACTCAACAGCGCAGTGTAGCAAATATGTACAGAGACAGTGTATATGAAAGACAATATAGTATATACTGACTGTAATGTGTGAAATACAGTAATGTACAAGTGATGGGATTGCTACTTTACAGAATTACTAGAATTCTGAGAGCAGGTGGCAGAGAACAACTGTGTGTTCACACCTGAGCAGGAGATCCACATTCTAAATATGGTGATGGCTATCAATAAGGCTGCAGGAAATTCCCTAGGCCTAATAGAACATGGCAGAACCTTTGCAAATATAAATAATGTGAGCATCTCTGCAATATCACGGGTAGTTGAAAGAAACAAA
>NC_085857.1:50028110-50043110 GCF_034702125.1 Engraulis encrasicolus
ATACTGAAGTGTGACCTTGGCATGACCATCACACCTCACCCTCTTTGTAGGTATGCTATGATTGTCACACCATTGAACCTGTAGTGTGTAGTGGCCAGTGCCTGTTTGGTATCTCAAGCTGGGAAGCACATTTATGCTATATATTGAGCTCTCCGTAGCATACTTTATTCATCTATACTTCTCTATACTCTCTCATCCATCTTTCCTTTACTGTTGCCGTTATATTCTATGGTTTCAAAGCACCATTAATGACATTTTATATCCTTTGACAGTATCTAAAATCAACAGCAAATATTCATCAACAATGCATCAAAGTATACATTCTAATGGCCAATAAAGGAATAAGTAATTTGAATACACAATATGTAGGCTATCTAGTCAAACAACAAAACAAGCAAAAAAATACTACCAGTTGTTTTAAAAGCTATTTCTCAGATATCTAGTCCTTTGGTGTGACCTGTTTGTCCTTTGGTGCGATACTCCAAAGTGTCACACCATAGGACTTTTACCATCACACCATAGGACTTTTGAGCTTTTGAGTTAATTTAAAGCCATGTCGTTGCCAACTGAAATACAATTTCACCTTTAGTAAGATGCATTTGCATACATCAACATAAGACAAAAATATAAAAAATATACAGTATTGTCAAAATGTATTTTATGGCTGTCACACCAAAGGACTACAAAACTAATACATCTTGTGGTAGCAAAACGTAATTGATTGATTGAAGAACTCTGAGAGAGAAAAACTAAAATACACCCTTGCCATTGGCTTCTTAAGTGTCTGCAGTCACAATTTAAGTACAGCTGGAGCTTCAACAATAGATAATTGTCCACAGAATTACCCAAAAATGTGATGTCACACCACAGGATATTGTTTTCTGTGACAAAGCTTCATAAGTCCATATGGTCTCAGAAAAACGGAAAAAATTAAACATTGCCACTTGCCAAAATAGACACCTTGAAAAACATGCCAGGATTGTTTAGAGAAATGACGGAGCTTTGATAATTTATTTAAAAATGTTATAACATGGAGAACCAGGCTTGCACCATACCATAGGACAAATGTGGCATTTGACTCAAAATTAAGTATACTTATTTAAACTCTGGTTTTATTACACATTACTTTTTCACAACATGGACACTAGTTTGATCATTTAAAACATTGACAATTTCGAAAGCATGATTTTACTTAATTTTAAGAGCCTGCGACAGCAAAATGTTCACGTCACATCATCTACCCACATACACGTATGAGAACTCAGAACACTTGTAACTTCCTGGTGGTAAATCTTGGAATAACAACTGAGATTATACACACGAACAGCTGCTCTTTACTGAGAAATGAAACTTCCAAGGGATAAAATCCATGGATCTGTGTGTGTGTGTGTGTGTGTGTGTGTGTGTGTGTGTGTGTGTGTGTGTGTGTGTGTGTGTGTGTGTGTGTGTGTGTGTGTGTGTGTGTGTGTGTGTGTGTGTGTGTGTGTGTGTGTGTGTGTGTGTGTGCGTGTGTGTCTGAGTGTGTGGGTGTGTGCGTGTGAGAGAGAGAGAGAGAGAGAGAGAGAGAGAGAGAGAGAGAGAGAGAGAGAGAGAGAGAGAGAGAGAGAGAGAGAGAGAGAGAGAGAGAGAGAGAGGCAGGAGGGTGGAGCTTGGTTTCCTGTGTTTTCTCCTCGGCAGGCAGTGTGCCAGTAACAACATTTTTGGTGGCACGGGACACATGCTGTACTGTAGACCAATTTTTGTTTGGAGCTGCTGTTCCCTGGCTGCTAAATACTATATTCCTTTAACTGAGGTCATTTCCCTTTGTTTACCGGCTTCGAGCAGGACTCGGAGAAAGAATCTGAAAGAAAAGGTAAGACACAATGTCTCTTCTTATGATTCAGGCTACACTTTAATAGAGTACTTCATGGTCTTGGCCAAAGTGCACAAGTCCCCGAATTAGCAGACAGTGTATTTCACTGTTACATTGAGAGTGTAATTAAACACCTGTAGTGTTGGTCCGTGACAGCTGAATTAACACTGTAAACAGAGTACTTTACAGAGTAGTATAGTATACGTACGTACATGTAGAGTATACGTATGGAAAAAATATTTATCAATTACTCTTTGCTGTGGTAAGGATACTGACAGTGTTTTTTAACTTTTACTTTTAACGTCTCTGATTGTTTCCCAGGCCGTGTGAAGTGCCAATAACATGAGACATCTGTTGTGTCTGATGCTGATATGGGCAAACCTGTCGGCAACCTCAGCTTCTGCACTCAGCCCATCAACTGGTAACTACACGTTTTTTTATTATTATTATTTCACTCTTCTGCTCTACTCTTTCTCTCTCTACAAAGGATGCTGTAGCCTACAAGGGTTTAAGGTTACATCATTTCCTGTAACAACATTTTTTTAGCTGAGTCTTTGAAACATTATTGAGCAAATTAATATTATGTCCAGAAATGCAACTTGTGTTTGACCACCAACTTTCTCCAGCTGCTGACAGATCTCAGGAATGAAACAAAAATAAAAGGAAGGGGTAATATGTTTGAATAGTGTCAAATCCTACTAATCTGACTGACATGCAAGGCCATACATGCAAACCTAGTTTTTATTGTAAAATGGTCTTAGTTGTCCTGAATTTTTTTTGTGGTAATGACGGTGACCATTCATCTCTTTGATAGGCATATGTGGCATGGTGACTGACTTATAGGCCTACATGTGCAAACCCAATTCTTAATTTCAAACCATCTTAGATATTCTAAATGCATTTTTTTTTTGGGGGGGGGGGGGGGGTGATAAAGAGTTCACCTCTTTGATAGGTAGATGTGGTGGGGTGCCAGCACTTATTTAGGCTCCGAAATTCACAATGTTTACATGTGTTGCGACAGGTTTCGTGATCGTCAGTCGTGGAGGAGTGATAGGACTTGGCAGTGAAGTCTGCATATACTGGAGGAGCGTTTGGAGGATCACCAGTGGCAGCTGGAGCTTTGGGTAGTCTTGTGGGATGGCCAATGACAGGGGTGATGGGAGGAGCATTGGGCTGGGCAATAGGACTTGAGGGAAAAGCTGCTGTATCCACTGCCGTCGGAGCAGCAGCAGCAGCCGGAGACGTGGCTGCATTATTGAGATCTGTCAAAGCAGATTATTTCCTCATCGACACTGTTACTGGGTGTATCTATGGTATGGTGGGAGGGGCAGTGGGAGGAGCCAAAGGTGGGGCAGTCGGTGCATGGAAGTTGTCAAAAGCCACGGGAGATTTTTTAAGAGGTTCAGAGGTTGGGAAACTTCTTGGGAAACTACTGGGAGCAGCTGTAGGTGGTGTAACTGGTGGTGTCACAGGAGCAGTGGCTGGATGTGTGTGGGGGGGTGAATATGGAGGAAAAGCTGGAGGGCAGGTGGGCGCCGTGCTTGGTGGAACAGCCGGAACTGTTACTAAAATAGTGTTTGACCCAATTACATTTTTAGAAATAGCTGCTAAGTGTTTGAATGACGCCATCGATGAAAATAAATTTTGTGTGGATTGGAAAGATATGGTAGATGCCTTGGAGGAGGGAGGACAGACTGGGGCGGAGACAGGAAGGGAATGGGAAGAACGGGCAAAGAAGACTTACCACTGAACAGGTAGAGCAGCAATGTCGCCAGATGGAAATTGTCAAAGTATCATATCGAAACCTCAAAATTATCGTTTTTGGAAACAAATTATTGCACACTAACCGAAAGCATAACATATAGTTTCTTTCACATTGTTTCAATAAATACCAGAGCTGAGACAGATACACTAATGCCTCTTTTCCTTGTGTCGAGTTGTAGGCTGCCTACCAGAAAACCGACAGTGGAAAAGAAGCATAAGTGCCGGTATACAATATAGTCTACTACTATGTACTGTACCTCATGACCCTAAAATGCATGTTTGGAGTATGTTTCAATGTGCTGGACAGTTACTGTCCCACGCCTATGATGTGAGCACCTTCATGTGGGGCTGAGCCTTTGGATTCTGACAGAGAGAGACACTTGGATAGTTTTTTTTCCAACATTATGGTACAAGAGGTCAAAACTTTGATACAAATATGACAATTATTGTACATCTGGAAACACTGGGTATAGGGATGCTGATAGGAATGCAGGTGGCCCTGCACAAAAAAGGGGTTTTGATTTAGTTTTGGGCCTTACGTTATCCCCGTCATAGGCCTATCATTTCTTTTGAGATGTTTATGTTTTTATTTACTTCTTTATTTTTTTTATGTTCGAACTAAAAGTCTTATTTTCCCTGATATGTTTTAGAAAGAATAGAAAAAAGAAAGAAGCAAAACAACACATTCACAGAAAACTTACCAGACCAAAACAAACAAAGAAAGATAAAGAAAAACAACGGAAAAAAAGCAAACAAACCAAGACAAAAACGAAGTTGTTTGAGTTCCAATCCTGAACATGAGTAATATGGGCTACAGTGAATCTCTAGGGCTCTTACAGGAACATGAAGTAGGTTTCTGCATATAGATTTTTTATGTACTTTTTAAAAGATTGGTTGTTTTTAATTATTATTTGGCCATTTCTTTTTTACTTTTTGCTAAAATAGTTAAATGTGGTGACGGCTTTCAACTTTTTAAATACATTTTTTTCCTACTTCTATTTTTGCCTTTTTACTTTGTTTTTTTAACTTTCAGAGCAGGGAAGCTTTTTTATTGTATGCATATGTTTCATATATATACACATGGCAATAAAACATCTTGTATCTTGTGTCTTGTAGTAGGCAGTAGGCAGGCAGTAAGTGGGCTTTAGAGGTGTGGCAGTTTTGGGAAACTACCTTGATCCCTGACCGAACTCAATACCCATAGCGTAGTTCTCCACAGCCATTGTTCCAGAGACTAACAGGACAGAGCCAGCACTTCCTTTTTAAAATGCAGGCCTACATATATATTTTTAGCTTTTGCTGTATACAATAAAGGGAAACGGGAAAGTACAGTAGTGGCAGGAGAGGGAGACAGAGTATGGCTGTGAAATCCCCAAGTTCTGACAGTGAACCGGGCTCATGTGCAATGCCGCCTGCATGGTCAGGAGCATACATGTAGCCTAAGTGCTAAGCAATCCCCTGTGTATGTGTTAATTAGAAAGGCCTACATTTGTTGATGTCCTAACCACACTAAAAATCATGCTTATCGAATCTTGATTCTGAATAGGAAGATCTGAGCTGATCTTGGGTGGTGCTCCAGAGAGTTGTAGTATAGCCCACCTCTTCTGTTTCAATTCCCATGGTATCAAAACAACCCTCATTTAGATGTGTCCAACGTTCATTGGTAGATAGGCATTCTCTTTTCATGAGACTTTTATGCTTAAGGTGGTTTCTGTATTTTACAGATGGGTTCTCTTTTGTTAAGTTATGCCTTTCATTTCCCCTCATGATTTATGTACTTTGTAGCCCACTTAATTACTTGCTATGAGACTTTATGATGAAAGTAATGTCAGTCTGATAATTTTGTATTCTTTGAAAGGAAATGCCAATCTTTTTACTGTACTCCAATACTAAAGATCTCCTTGGAAAATGGTGTGATTTTTTAATTGTGACACAATGAATGTATACTATGACAAATTACCAGTAGTGCAATGGGAAGAAGGGATTGTTTATTTGAATGTCCTGGTTAACTACTTATGATTGAACTACTTGTACTTTACAGAATCATATATGAATAAAATGTAATGAAATGACTACCTTTGCATTTATTCTTTCACATCATGTCTCTCTTTCTCTCTCTCTCTCTCTCTCTCTCTCTCTCTCTCTCTCTCTCTCTCTCTCTCTCTCTCTCTCTCTCTCTCTCTCGAACACAACACAAGCATATGTTTAATTTCCAACTTCCGAGGTTATAGGCTATAGAGGCTAAATGTTATTTCAGGGCATTATTGCATTATTGCCACATGCGTTTGATTGTCAACCATTTGTAGATGATTATGTCAACATCAGTGGTGTAGTCTACTTTTTTATGGTGGGTATACTGTATATTTGAGTATTTTTGAAGTGGGTATACTGTATATATTTGTGCTATTCAAAACAATGGATCAAACAATTTTAAGTGGGTATACTGAAATCCCAGAAATTTAGAAGTGGGTATACTCCGTATACCCGCGTTCTACGTAGACTACACCACTCGTCAACATGGACCACAGTTCATTGTGACAAAACCTCCACAAAAAATACATTTGAAGAGTTCAGATACAATACCTCCTAAGTGCCTTTTCAGAAAATAACTTTAATTCATTTTTATTTCCTACAAAGCTATCAAAATTTCATATATTTTTATTTTATTTATGTTATATAACTATTTATATGTAGTATCAAGTACATGAATGTAAACCAAACGGGGTTCTCTACAAATATAGAAGTGCAGGTCTTCAGAAATGGAGTTAGGGTTTTTTGCATCTGAACTCTTCTTTTCGAAATGGGTATTTTGTGTCCTAGTATTTCGTTTTTATGTTGTTAATTTGTACACCGTTAATTCATGTGATACATACTTTTTGTTTTAACATACTTTTTAGTCATTACTTTATGTAGAAATAATTTTACAAAAATGATCAATATGATATACCTATGATGATATGCCATATATTAATATTCCTCATAATATAATAATATATTGGCATTCTGATATTCCTTTCGTGAGTTTATAAATGTGAACACAGGGCTGGTGTCAATAGTGGGACTTGAAGGACAGCTGTTTTAGTTTTTTGAGTTCAGATTCAAACCCTCTACTTTGCAAATATCTGTAAAAAGTAATTTAATCAAATTAATTACTCACCAAGAAATCACAACCAAAAGCCAATTAAATGTTATTAACAACTAGCCTACAGAGAGTCAAGCTCAAACAAAAGAAGATGGACTGATTTGTTAAGTTTATTAAATTTCAAGACAAACAGCCATTTTTTTGTAAACGTATTATCACACATGTACAGCTTATATATACTGTTTATGCATTATAGTCGCTTTAAACGCATTGTGAATGAGAAAATCAGGACATGGCTTACCTTACTGGGTTAACTGATGCAAAGTTGAACTTGAAAAGTCATTAGGAAGTTTTTTTCTTCCTTTTCTGAATTTCCTACTTCAATACCCAAACAAAGATTTTAAGGAAGTGTAAATATTATGCTGTTAATAAAAGATCTTAATGCTCTGCCTCTGACTGCCTCTATAGGCCATTGTGGCCAGCCTATAATATCATAGATAACACAAAATCAGTGGCCTACTGTCCATTATAGTGTAGTAATATGTAGGCGTGTGTGTATGTTGAACAGGGTATGACTTACATGACGTTCAGAACTCTTATTTCACTTTGTACTGTATAATGTGTATTGTGTGTGTGTGTGTGTGTGTGTGTGTGTGTGTGTGTGTGTGTGTGTGTGTGTGTGTGTGTGTGTGTGTGTGTGTGTGTGTGTGTGTGTGTGTGTGTGTGTGTGTGTGTGTGTGTTAATAACTTTATAATTTAAGTCTCTTTTAGTTTTACTTTTTAAATTCATCACGTCAGCCTAACTATTCAGTCATCATTTGCATGATCATTTGTTCAGCATGTTTGGTTGGTGGTCTGCATTTCTGCATGAAAGAAAATATACCTTGGCTCAAAAAAAGGTAAAAAAAACCCACTGGTGTAGGTTATAATACGAGAGTGTGTCAGTGCAATAAACATGCAACAAAGTAAATCCCTAATGGCACTATAATCCCTCATAAGTCATTTCTCATAATCAGTGTCATGTCCCAGAGCAGATATCAAAGTCTGTCATTATTGCTATTATCTGGTTTAAAGTAAATTCGTGAAACGTCTTGGATTTTTTTCAAAAAAATTCTGGTGTAAATTGGTGAAACTTATTGGATTGTTTTAAATGATACATTTCAATAAATAAACCATTGTTCAAAAAACTGTATGTCTGTCTCTCTCAGTGTAATAAAGGACTCCTTCCCACTCCCTCCCTCCCTGCAGGTGTGTAGTAGGCTATTAGGCCACTTGCATTGGACTTTCCACCTTAGTTGCTCTCTGAAAAAAGAGAGATGCTGCCCAACATTTGCTGATTAACAGTTGTACATCAAAATATCAATTATAGATTTTGTTATCACAATGCACCCCTCATCCCTGACTAGTTTGGCTGTAACACCGGACCTTGCCAAACACCTGTGACATTGATCTTGGACCCTCAAATAATTGCTTGATTATATCACTGTATGTGTTGCACTGTGCTGTAATATGGTTGTATAGTAGCCTACACCATTGACTCGCAAGTAGGCATGCAAAACAAAAACAAAAATTCTCATAACATTTTAGGTATGTGCCTGTAACACTTAAAATAGTTGAGATGATTATAGCCTCCTCTCTCTCCTACACTCTAAGAAAATTTCCCTGCAAAATAACGGCAGTTACTGGCAATTATATTTACCTGTAATTCTACTGTTATTTCACACCAAAAATCAAATACAGCTCATTGCTGTTTAATGTATCACAGTATATAACATTTTTTCAGCAGCAATTGAACTGTTAAATAACAGTACTCTACAGAACGTTCACAGTATTAGTATTGTTAAACTAAAAGTGCTCTACAATATTTATGCAGTAGTATAAGTAAAATGGGCATGAATAAAATTTCAGAGTACGCAGTGCTATGTTACAATGATAGTGTGCGAGGTGGGCTTTTTACTGTATCTCTTGATGAGCCAATGATGAATATAGCATTGGTCAGTCTTTAAAAAATTATTTTGCACCAAGTAGCACAGCGAACAAGCAGCTCTACAAGCTAGCTCTCAAAGCAATGCCTAATTTGCAGCAGGCACATTATATGCAACAATGCCACAAATGATGCCACATACAGCAAGCTTTCACAAAGAGGAAAGTGTGCAAGCATGTAAGCAAGCTTGCAGGCAAGCTTGTAGGCAAACAAGTGCTATGCTGTGCCATGCAGGCCAGCCAGCAGGCAGGCAAGCAACTGAAGTGTTGATAGTCCAGATTTATATACAGGTGCAAGAGTACCATGTGACCAGAGTCATCAGGCCCTTGGCAGGTGACGCCCGTAATTGAATAATGGCATAACAGCCCTACTCAGGTGAGGCCAGGCACTGATTAGCAGATTGGTTTAGATGGGACTGCTTGTTGCAAGAGTGTTACAAGTTCTTAAAATGTTTCAGCCATTCACACTTTCATCACTATCAAAATGCATGTACTACTCACACTTTGCTGCATCAAGCACTTTTTAAGTATTGTAGTTTCCTTAGAAATTGTTTCATCATGCTTGATAGTATCAGATAATCTTTAACCAGTCAGAATTACTTCAGTTCTTCAGGTGGTATTGTAGTTTGATGGTGATCACGGACAAGTGGAGGATGAATGGGTTTCAATGGTCCTGCCTAAAATAACTTGTTATTTTCTAGAGATGCACCTGATCCGGATCCGGATCTGGTTCCGGATCCGTCAGGATAATAGAGTTTTTCACAGGATCCGGGTCCGGCAGGATCTTAAGCAGTGGATCCGGTATCCGGCATGTTACCTAAAAATCAGGGTCTGGTGCATGTCTAGCCTAGGCTTTTCAGTCTTTCACAACCCCAATCACTGCATGGAGTGAAATCTCTTTGGAAGCGGCTATTGCAGGCAGTGTGGCAATAAGCCAATGAGTCTAAAAAATAGTTTGCGCCAACATAATAAAAAGGGCCCACGTGTGCGAGTAGACTATATGTTTCAACCCTTTTGTAGGATCCGGTATCCGGTTCCGGATCCGGCAGGATCTTAAGCAGTGGATCTGGTATCCGGCAGGATCCTAAAAATCAGGATCCGGTGCATCTCTAGTTTTTTCCACAACGGCGAATACTGCTATTGTGCAGTACTTACTGTTTATGCTCAATATGTGACTCAAAGTAATATTTTCACAGTAGTTGTCTGTTTTTTCGAAAAACAGTAGAATGCTGTTGCAGAATTGCCGTAAATAAACAGCTATTTGTTACAGTGTAGCATTCTCTGCCTCTACTGTTTCTTGAGAAATGAAACTCATGGACTGTCATGGAAAGTGCATGTGCATACTACCATGAAACTTCATGCTTTAAAAGTCAGAACACTTGTCACCCTCTGGTTGTAGAGTTTGGAATAACAACTGAGAATACTGTATAGCATACAGAAACAGTACAGACTGTACAGTACAGACTGTACAGAAACAGTACACTGTAAAAGATTTCAAACTGAAATTTACAGCTAATTGATGGGGAATAATTGCCAGCAAATTGTTTTAAATTTACAACAAATTGCAGAAAAAAACAGTTGCCAGCAAGTCGTTTAAAATTACAACACTGTTCCGTTTTCAAAACTAATCTGACCATGGCACATGTCCTGCCCCCTCATCCGCCCGCCTCCTCCCGCCTCCACCCCCACTGCCCGCCTCCATGTCTGAGATGCCTTCAACAATCGTCCTCATCCACCACCATGACTGAGATAGCATGGTACCATAATGCCCATCTGCTCTAAGCATATTTCTACAAGTTCTGCCTTGCAAGGATGAGGCACAAATAATGAATCACTCAGCATAGTGTTGTCAATGTCACAGTGACAGTAATAGTTTCCTCAAGAGGACTTTCATTTATCAAGTCATCTCAAAGTGGAATTCAAAAACAGTCACAATAAGGACTGTATGGAAATGTATTTGTCAAACCAATCAAGTGGTCTAAATTTAATATTATGCAGGAAACACCATAAAACATGCTATGCTACAAGATGGCTCTCAAGACATGAAACAACCCAACCAGTTAACTTGTCAGGCAGCCAACCGGCCAGGTAGCCAACTGGCCTTGACAGACTGGCTGGTTGACTGGCCAGCTGCCTGTCCGATTCACTGGCTGGTTGACTGGCTGCCTGGCTAAACCAGCCAGGCAGCCAATCAACCGGACAGGCAGCCGGCCAGTCAACAAGCAAGGCAGCAAGCCAGTCAACTGACCAGGCGGACAGGCTGTCAGTCAACCTGCCAGGCAGCTAGCTGGTCAACTGGCACTATGCTGTCAGCCACCTTGTCAACAAACCAACCACTCATCTAGTCGGCTAATCAATTGATTGCCAGTACCAGTGAGCGCCAGTGAGTCAGGCGCTATGCTGTGCCATTCAGACAAGCAACCAAAGCAGTGTGACAGTCCAGGTTTATATAGTGGAGCAAGTGAACCATGTGACCAGAGTAATCAGGCATTGGGCAGGTGCTGGCAATCATTGAATCACGGCATGAAAGTGATTAGTAATAAAGTGAGGCAAGGCACTAATTGACAGATTGGTTAGGTATAGAGTTTGACAACAGAGTAACAAGAGAGATCTGTATCAAAAAGCTAACAAGTTCCTAGAATGTTCCAATCATTGATGCTCCTGCTCTAGAACTACAGTTTAAAAACAGACTGGGCTCCTTCTAAGATAGTGTTTAAAAAAGTATAAGGATATTCTTAAATGGATTGGTTTTGGCCCTTGTACATATCAAAACTTCAGTTCAAAAAAGTTTTCATTCTGATCCATGTTTATAAGTAAACATTCCATATATATGTGGAATTGTCTACACAGTGGTTGGACAAAATAACTGAAACACCTGTCCTTTTAATGTGTGGGAAGTTTCATGGCTCAAGTGGGCCAGCCTGTTGGCCAATCTTCATTAATTGCACATTGCACCAGTAAGGTGAAGTTTAGTTGAATTGCTGGTGAAAAGTTACCACCTAATTGTTGTAAAATTACAACAAATTTGCTGGCAAAACAGTTGCCAGCTCATTGTTGTGAAATTAAAGCAAATTGCTGGTGAAAAGTTGCCAGCTAATTGAAGTAAAATTAAAGCAAATTGCTGGCAATAAAAAGTTGCCAGCTAATTGCTGTAAAATTACAACAAATTGCTAGCAACAAGTTGCCAGCTAATTGTTGCCTTCTTCCAACACAAACACAGGAAACCTCACAACATACAGCCTTTGAAAATAATGGTCCTGGGCATCTGCTTCCATTCCTTCTCATGGGATTTTGAGATATATTCTGTTGCCGAAGCCATCAAAAAGCCAAATTGAACCACAGGGGGGGCTGCCACACCTGAGCATTGTTTATGCTCTATGACCTGCCCATCGTCTGTATAAATGGACAAACCATCATTGGCCTCTCCCATGCCCTTTTAGCAGAGAGAAGCCCGTTTTGAATTGCACTGAGCTGAAATTAGCGCACCTGGACGTCATTTACAATCAGCTGGCTCATGACCAAAGAAGGTAGATTGGATAAGCAGTATCACTCAATGGAAAATGTATTGGCCACAGTGTAGTAGTTGGGGGCAGTCGTGGCTCAGTGGTTAGAGCACTGGGTTGGCAACCCAAGGGTTCCCGGTTCAATGCCCAACCGGACCACAGCTGAAGTGCCCTTGAGCAAGGCACCTAACCCCCACACTGCTCCCCAGGCGCCACTCAGCTGGTAGCCCACTGCTCCTTCTAGTGTGTGTACTTCAATGTGATTCACTAACCCAAATGGGATAAATGCAGAGAAAGAATTTTGAGAATTGGCACCAATTGGCTTCGTAGTATGAGGGTGTTGCTTTAATGCCATAGAACTAATACATTTATGCTTAATGACATGGTGCACATGGTCAGTGTGTGCGATGCCATGATGGACAAAATTTGTACTCCACAAATTTGGTCGAAAGAGGATATCCGGTTGTCAGTGCTCAGTTTGTGGCCAAATTTACTGCAGCTGTCGGTCAGCATTAATTGCGGGGAATAATTAAGGACAGGTGACAAACATTCACTATTGTATCCTATGACCTGTTCCACACTTTACCATGCTTCCAATTTGACCATGGAAGAAGAAAATTGGACTCCCCTTGCTATCATTCCGCACTACGCTCCGATGATGTCTGTAAACCCTCCTATGTCTACCTCCTTGCTCATGACCAGGTGTGTGCGATTGAAGAGTTCAAATCAGTTCAAATCCTCTCCACCTCTATCAGGCCTGTATGCATGTTTTAAAAGCATCCAATCAGAATGTGACCTGAGCTCCATAATTTCTGCATGTGGCTTTGCATACATTTGCATTAGGACAGCAGCCCTGACAAAACAGATCTTTACAACAGTATGTTGTATAAAGTACTATGTGCTGCTGTACATTTACAATTGTGAGTTGTACTCTATATGATATCCCACAATGCATTGCACATTACAGCAGTGAATAGTAAACTGGTATATACATCTTCTTGATGTAGAATTCTAATGTGAAATCACGACAATCTTTTACAGTGTAGGGTGGGGCTTTGTTACTTGTTTTTGAATCTTGAAAAGCATCTCCTTGGCAGGCATTGTGCCAGTGACAACATTGTGGTGGCACAGGACACATACTGTACTGTAGGCCTGGAATTGCTGTTTGCTGGCTCCGAACAATCAGAACACATACTATAAGCCTATGGGTATATTTGTGTTAATTTCTCTCTTTGTTTACTGGCTCTGAGAAGGACTCAATGGTTATCAACTGACAGTGTTGAAAAATTCTGTTAAGAAAGGTAAGGTGCAATATCACAATATATGTTTTACTAGAGTTAATGCTTTATAGTCAGGTAGTCTCCAGGTATGAAAGTGACTTGAATGTGCTTGAAGTCAAGGTGCAAACTGGTTATGTTTAACCTATTGTATTGTGTAAAAAAGTCTGTAACAAGCACGTAAATTCCCCTGTTTTCCGCCTGTTTTCAATGAAACGTAGGCCTAAATGTTAATATATAATTTTTTTACATTTTGTTGTCATGTTGTCTTCATTGTAGTGCTCATTTTGTTTCTACATCGAATATATTAATATTTCTTTTTGTTTAGCCGCACATAGATTGTGTAGCAAGTGTATTGAAATAAGGAAACTGTGGGATAGCTTACTCACTTCCAACTGAAACCTCTCAATGTCATGTTGAGCATAGCACAATGCATACTAACTAGTGTCACACTCCACACTGAGCGTGGGAACACCATCAACACATTTCATCTCAGATAACTCCAATTCTAGTACTAAGCAATAATCTAATATTCACTGGTCAGAGTACGACACAATTTAAATATAAAAATTCGAGAAGCAGCTCCTTATACAACTGGAATATTTAGTCACCCCCATTCAGGTAACAGCTAATTTAAAGCAGGGGTCAAGTTGTTGTTAAGGTACACTGGGTAGGGTAGTTGCCAAAGTGAATGCTTTACCTTGTGGACTTCGAACAGAGCAGGCCATTGCAGTGGGACTGTGGTGATTCTTTTCAATTCAGCACTGATCTGAAAAGACATAAAGAGCCCAAAGGATTAACAATCAAATCATTAACATTAGTGGAAAGCCACACACACATTCAAGAAAGGAGATAACACGATGTAATTCACAAATAAAAACATTAAAGATAATCCGAATTGAATGTCTTACCTTGCAAATTTTGAACAGTGCAGGCCACTGTGCCAGAAGTCCTCAGAAATGGTGCATCTTGTACAACTTAATTAAATGAAGAAAGAAAGAAAGAAAGAAAGAAAGAAAGAAAGAAAGAAAGAAAGAAAGAAAGAAAGAAAGAAAGAAAGAAAGAATAAAAAAGGAGAACATTTGTAACCTGTGCGGCATGATTTCTGGAAATAGACTACTTAAAATATCACTCTCTGCACCTTTAAAATCGCAGACTGTATCATGATCTGCTTCAATTGTCATGGTACATGTTGGTAAAATTCAGCTTTCCAATATTGACGCCTTGCATCCAGCCTAAAACCATGTCTGTCCCACTACCACTGCTTGACCATGAGCATGGGACAGTTTACTTTGTACTACTCACTTGGTTAACACCACACATGCTTGACACCATCTGAAAAAATGTGTCGATGTTGGGGTCAACAGACAGGACATGGTTCCAGCAATCCATATCTGAAGTCTGTTTGTCTCTGATGAACCCATGATGAACACATTTGCTTTAGATGGTTTCAAGCATGTGTGATAGTAGCCAAGGGAGAAGTATAAAGAAAATAGTCCCATGTTTACGGTCAAAAATGGTGGTGGGACTGACTTGTTT
>NC_085857.1:50048110-50058743 GCF_034702125.1 Engraulis encrasicolus
ATTAGTAACAACACACGAGACGATTAGCTTTTCTGCTGCTAAACATCCGTCGACGTCACTTCCTCCAGCTGGGACTTTGTTGATGGAAACAAATACACGTGAGTCCGGAAGGCGGAAAACTCAAAAAGACAGCTTGCGCTACAACTAGAAATTAACCACTTCGGATTTAAATTTTACCACGTTTAATAAATAGAAGACGATGCCACACTCGTGGATATATCCTGGCTGTGGACTAAAACACAAACCTTACAGTCCCAGCTCGAGGAAGTGACGTCGAAGTGATGTTTAGCAGCAGAAAAGCTAATCGTCTCGTGTGTTGTTACTAATAAACTCCTGGACTATGTACAAAGTTTCAAATTCATCTTTTTGTGAGTACAAACCACATTTGTTATACTGTAGAAGTTTGGTGTCATGACATGTTATTTTTGTGGGGAAAGTTTGGAGACGGTGCCCAGGATCCATATGCGCTTGAGTCAAGCTATCCGGAATAAACATCGAATAACACGGCAACTCTGTTGATGTAAGCCTGCGGCAGAAAACACTTCGGGTGTAATGGTGGATGGGTGTCACGGTTCAAATGGCATTAGGGTGATTCTACTCCGAACCATCGCTTTAAGTTGAGCCCAAATGCAATACACAGACAGGGAACCAGGAAAAGGTTTGGGATTTATTCTTAAAATCAAATTCAAAACTATAAACAGAACAAAAGCTTGGGAGAGGGGACATGGATAGACAAAAAACCCACGAGGTGGAAAAAAAACATACCACTGGTGAACAATCACACAGTACAGAGTACTAGGTCACAGGAATTCTGACACAGCACAACATGACAAAGCGAAGCAAAATGACACCACACAGGACAACAGAAACACAGGTATGCCACTAGTTTGGGGTTTAATACAGTTAAAATCGATGGCTGGGGTTTATTAAGGTGGTTAAGTGTCTTATTTTTCATGTCAAGCGTTCTGCTCAGTCAATGGATCCGTGTAGCATGCGGATGCATTGACTTTCACTAGCTTAGCGACATGCTCCCTCTTTTAACTTGTCTTAAAGGGACAGTTTGGTCAATTTCAACATGCAGTTGTAATGCTCACACTACCCTGGACTTGTGAGTTCCTGAGATGTTTTTTCTTCTTCTTCTTCAGCCGTTTCCGAGATCCTGGTCATTGTAATGGGGGCGACACTTTGTTTACATCTCAAAAAACAGTTTTATTTATTGCCAAAAACATCCAAAAGGTTATAAAACATCAACAGACAACTAGCAAACAGTAGTACCTTTTGGGAAAATATTTGGAGTAGGCCTATGTTATTATTATTTTTTTTTAAATGTAAACGAACGCTGCCCCCACTAGAATTGCTCATATCTCGGAAAGGGCTGAGCCGAAAAATGTGGCATCACCGGGTATTGACAAGTCAAGGGTAGCGTGAGCAATACAACAGCACATTGAAATTGGCAGGAGTTACCCTTTAAAGCAAGACAACGGCTTACATAAAAAATAAGACACATTACCACCTTTATAAACCTTGAACAACGAAATAGTGGCATACCCCTTTAAATACAGAACGCACAATTACTTGGGAACATAAATGATAGGGCAGAACACGATGGGGCATAGGTACACTCTAAGAAAATTTCCCTGCAAAATAACGGCAGTTACTGGCAATTATATTTACCTTTAATTCTACTGTTATTTCACACCAAAAATCAAATACAGCTCATTGCTGTTTAATGTATCACAGTATATAACATTTTTTCAGCAGCAATTGAACTGTTAAATAACAGTACTCTACAGAAAAATAACAGTACATTTCAGTTAAAAAGTTGAATTGTACTGTGTGATGACAGGCAAATACTAGTTGTATTCATGAATATGGCCATGGCAACTTCCCACCCCACCCATCATTCTCCATAACTGTGGTACCCTGGCCATGTTACTACACCACCCTCCCATCGTTCACCATGACTGGAGTGCCTTGATCATGATACTATGGCGCTATGCTGTATTGAGAAAATGGTTTGCGCTGGTCCTTTGAAAGTGTGGGCATGAATAAAATTTCAGAGTACGCAGTGCTATGTTACAATGATAGTGTGCAAGGTGGGCTTTTTACTGTAGGCCTATCTCTTGATGAGCCAATGATGAATATAGCATTGGTCAGTCTTTAAAAAAATATTTTACACCAAGTAGCACAGCAAACAAGCAGCACTACAAGCTAGCTCTCAAAGCAATGCCTAATTTGCAGCAGGCACATTATATGCAACAATGCCACATACAGCAAGCTTTCACAAAGAGGAAAGTGTGCAAGCATGTAAGCAAGCTTGTAGGCAAGCTTGTAGGCAAACAAGTGCTATGCTGTGCCATGCAGGCCAGCCAGCAGACAGGCAAGCAACTGAAGTGTTGATAGTCCAGATTTACGTACAGGTGCAAGAGTACCATGTGACCAGAGTCATCAGGCCCTTGGCAGGTGACGCCCGTAATTGAATAATGGTTTAACAGCCCTACTCAGGTGAGGCCAGGCTTTGATTAGCAGATTGGTTTAGATGGGGCTGCTTTTTGCAAGAGTGTTACAAGTTCTTAAAATGTTTCAGCCATTCACACTTTCATCACTATCAAAATGCATGTGCTACTCACACTTTGCTGCATCAAGCACTTTTTAAGTATTGTAGTTTCCTTAGAAATTGTTTCATCATGCTTGATAGTATCAGATAATCTTTAACCAGTCAGAATGACTTCAGTTCTTCAGGTGGTATTGAAGTTTGATGGTGATCACGGACAAGTGGAGGATGAATGGGTTTCAATGGTGCTGCCTAAAATAACTTGTTATTTTCTAGAGATGCACCGGATCCGGTTCCGGTTCCGGATCCGTCAGGATAATAGTTTTTCACAGGGTCCGGGTCCGGCAGGATTTTAAGCAGTGGATCCGGTATCCGGCATGTTACCTAAAAATCAGGGTCTGGTGCATGTCTAGCCTAGGCTTTTCAGTCTTTCACAACCCCAATCACTGCATGGAGTGAAATCCCTTTGGAAGCGGCTATTGCAGGCAGTGTGGCAATAAGCCAATGAGTCTAAAAAATAGTTTTCGCCAACATAATAAAAAGGGCCCACGTGTGCGAGTAGACTATATGTTTCAACCCTTTTGTAGGATCCGGTATCCGGTTCCGGATCCAGCAGGATCTTATTCAGTGGATCTGGTATCCGGCAGGATCCTAAAAATCAGGATCCGATGCATCTCTAGTTTTTTCCACAACGGCGAATACTGCTATTGTGCAGTACTCACTGTTTATGCTCAATATGTGACTCAAAGTAATATTTTCACAGTAGTTGTCTGTTTTTTCGAAAAACAGTAGAATGCTGTTGCAGAATTGCCGTAAATAAACAGCTATTTGTTACAGTGTAGGCAGACAACGAAGAACCAATCAGGAACAATCAACTTTTATCAAGTGTGTCAAATGCAGCACCTAGATCAAGTAATACAAGTACAATGTCAATGTTTTTTTACTTGGGTGTATTGACTCATTATGTCACTTTGCAAGGATAGGCCTATATAAAAATATAATAATTCGATAAGGTATCTAACTCTGTCTCATGCTTCATGACAGAACAACCGCTGAGGATTGTGGTTCTCGGCAAAACCGGAGCTGGAAAAAGTACCTCAGGAAACACCATTTTGTGGAAAAACGCCTTTCACGAAGTCTTCGGCCATGACTCTGTCACCTCAACCGCCTCAGCAGAGAGTGGGGAAGTAGCTGGCAGACAGATTACAGTAGTGGACACGCCTGGAGTGTCAGATCCAACTAAGACAGAAAGGCAGCTGAGGCATGAGATGGGGAGGAGTGTTCAGCTGTCCTCTCCAGGACCAAATGTTTTCCTGCTGGTGTTGAGATTAGATGTGAGGTTTACTCGGGAAGAAAGGGATGCAATGAAATGGATCCAGGCACATTTTGGGAAGGAGGCAGCTCCATTCACCATGGTGCTCTTCACGCACGGAGACATGTTAAGGGGAAAAGCAGTGGAACGTGTTTTTAGTGACGAGGTGCGTGACCTAGTAGATAACCATGGAGGAAGGTATCATGTGTTTAACAACTTACTGAAGGATGACATCACTCAGGTAGACGAGCTGATAAGGAAAATAGATACACTGCAAAAAAGCCCTCTAAAAAAATAAGTAAAAAATATAGTGTTTTAAGTGAAAAATTGCTTATTTTGAGCAAAATAATCTGCCAGTGCAGCGAGCAAATTGGACTTGGTAAGAATTCTTAAAACAAGAAAATAAAATCTAAGCGGTAGGTATAGAAAAACACTTGAAACAAGTATAAAAATCTTATTTTTCTGTTGCTTGTTAAGAGTTTTGCTCTTATTATAAGCAATTCCTTCTCCTTTATTAGTCATTATTGCTTAGAATTAGATGTCCTCCAAGAAATTATTGCTCAAAACAAGCATACAAGACGCTTAAAACAAGGCAAATTTACTTGTTTCCAGCTCATTTAAAGTCTTAAAACTAGTCTGATTTTCTTAGCTAGAATACTTATTTTCTCATGTAGAATTAATATCTTGTTTAGGTGTATGAGAAAAATATACTTGACAAGAACTTCAAAACATTTCTTTTATTAATATTTCATCAGCTGGACAAACATGCAGTCAAACGATAATAAAACACCAAAATCTTGACAATATAATCGTATGATTAAACAGAAAACCTGAAATTATCAGTGTACTGTAACACATTAATTAATGTGGCCTGTTCAGAAATGTCATCTTTTTCATGAATGCTTACAACCACCATCAAATTCTAAGTAATGTCATAATCCCTTGGGTCAGATATGCAGTCAGATATCTTTGGCCGAAAAGCATACTCTCATCAGAACAGTAAAAATGTGTCTATTTACTCACTTATTTACTTAGACATTCATGAAAAAGATGTTATTTGTGAATGGACATTTTAGAATTAACCAACTGCCCGCAGGAGCACTTTTGACTCTTTGATTCTTTCTCAAAGTGGGGGAGGAGAGGGAGAGAGAAATGTTTTTAATTATGATATCAATGTGTCCATGAAGTGCTACTGAGGCGTTATTACGCCTTTCCTTATAGTGCTCATCTTTTAATCTGCATAGCCAATGTTTAGAAAAAAGCCCCTCAATGATACTCAATGCCATGCTGACAAAAGACAAAAAAGGACAAAAAAATCATCAACTCAGATCAGAGAACAGCACACAAAAGTATTAATAGAAATGCGATGGATTGTCCTTTTCTACAATGGCTTAGAACCTGAGATTGCCAGTGTCCAACATATTTACTGTAGTTTATAGTGATTGGACCTTTTGGGCATATTTTCCAAATTCACCAGAACATATATTTCAGTTCATCTGGATACTTAAAATTGTAAATCCAAATCCACAGAGTTGAGATTGAGGGTATATTATCAGTCCCTCCAGTTTTTCGCGATTCAGCGATCGCGTGGATTCATGCAAATTCAATGATATTCCGCATAATTTCACGATGCCGCGTAATTCCTGTAAAGCCGCATTTTCCCCGCAAAATTTCAACATTCTGTGGAGTTTATTGATTTATATTTTCGTCAAAAAAATAAAAATGTGACTACAATACCACCAGAGACGAAAACCAATACGAAGCATTTTTGTTAATATGTCACTGAAACATTGAAAAAGAATTGCCTGCTATTTCGGAAGTCGCGACCCTCATCTCAGCTGTTCCGCGTCTCTCCTCCCCTCCCTCACACATAGCCTACACGCAGGCGTCGGTGCTGCACACTCATGACATTTTTTTTAACAGCAGTAGCCTACTTTTCAGTGCAATCCTGGGTGGAAAAAGTATTGTTGCCCATTTATCCATGACGAAGAAGTGTGCAGTCATGAAATAGTGGCGGTACTGTCACACAGTAGCAAACATCTTACGTTAGGCTACATTTTTGCGGAACTTCTCCACTCTCCCCTGTCGCTTTCATGAGCATGCTACCCGACGGTCGTTGTCTGATCTTTTTTCAATGTTCGCTAATGTTTGTAATTTAAGGGTCTATGTCTAGGCTATGCGTAGGCACAAGCCTTCTGATAACAATCACTGTAGTGCCGATCGCAAAGGTTTCGGAAGTGTGGAGTTTTGCAACTTGTTTCAGTCAAGGACACCGAGATAGGAAGTGAACGGCCCTTCCACGCTTTCACTGTGTTATTGCAATAAAATCTTGCGAATCCATGCAACCATGCACACAACCATGTCAACGAGAGCGTGTATGCCATCACAACTTTGCATCAAGCAAATAATATGCAACAGCTTGCAATACGAGAGAGAGAGAGAGAGAGAGAGAGAGAGAGAGAGAGAGAGAGAGAGAGAGAGAGAGACGCGTCTTCCAACAGGTGACATTGTAACGCTTGCATACAGCATGGCTACCCCGCCACGCTCTTCGTTAGGCCTAGTGGTAGGCTATACCCACAAGTATTTTTTCATAACGCGCTGTCCCGTTTTCCCCCGAAGTAGTTCTAAAATATCGACAGAGATTTATGAGTGTCGCGGCCATGATTTTTTTGACACATTGGACGCACTGGCTAATAAGACGCTCTGACAGTTTTTGACAATATTTTATTATTCTATTATATAGGAAGTGTGTTTCTGAATATCTCTCTCTTTTGTCTTAAGCCTGCTTAGACTGATTGTGGTTTTCAGTTACCAAAAAAACCCAGAAAGGGATGCAAAATCTTTGCAAAAAATGAGAAAATGCAGCAAAATCTTTGCAAAAAATGAGAAAATGCCGCCACAAAATCAGGCATTTTGACCGCAAAAATCACAAAATCCCAGTGCAAAATCCTGGAGGGACTGGGAGTTGATGTTACAGAAATTACAAGATAAGATGAGGGCTAACATCACAATGGCATTGACTGACTTCTTGTAAAACCTAAATTGAGACCAGGGGTCAAGGAGAGTAGAGTAGCCTCAACCAAATATAATCTGCCATATCAAATACATCGTCACCACTTTTTAGACTGGGGAATATTGTCACCATTTAAGAATATTGGAAAATGACGTGACTACAGCCACTTAAGACAGCGTGAAATTAAAGTGAATTAAAATATTTTTCACCATATCCATATTTCATACAATACAAAATAACTGTTGACACCATGCCAACATGAAAATGACAGCTAATTGGCTAAAAAATATTTTTATCCTCATTTTGCTTTGGTGTAAGTAAAGTGTTCAAGCAGAGGGTAAAGTGTAAAACAATTGAACATGGACAGAAATCCTACCTTTTACAATGACTGTCTTCAAAGTCACATCTTCCACTAGCACAGGGGGTAACCATCTGTCAAGTTGAAAAACAGAGATGAACCTTTTCTCACAATATCGGCAAACATGGCTTTTCAAAGGTGATATTCAGGACTGGCCAATAGTGACGCCCATTACAAAAAATATAATACATATTTTGAGTAACATGTGGGGCATTACAGGGCAATAGCAAGCTAGAGAGCAATAGCTAGCTGCTAAGCTAAACAGCAGCAGGTGTTAAATTATGTTTTTTTACTCCTAAAGATGTTGCACAAGATAAGCTAATGTTTAAGAGTGGATATTTGAATGCAAGACAAACAGCTTGTCAGATCACACAGCATGATCTAACAATATTCGTATCAGTTAACTTTCCATACA
Source organism: Engraulis encrasicolus (assembly GCF_034702125.1). Classification (NCBI taxonomy): domain Eukaryota; kingdom Metazoa; phylum Chordata; class Actinopteri; order Clupeiformes; family Engraulidae; genus Engraulis; species Engraulis encrasicolus. The sequence goes on from NC_085857.1 coordinate 50,055,763, forward strand.
GACAAAAGCGCCAAAAACATCGCAATAGCGTAGTATACTTCACAAATGACTGTAATAGTGTCTTAATACAAGCATATTGCCAAAGATGACAAGGATTGAAACGGATTGTGAAACTTACCCGGCTGAAAACGATTGCCTCAATTTCAAAGCAGGAGACCAACTGACGAACAGGAAGTGACGTAATTCCATTTCCGGTTTTACCCTTTGGTGATTTGTTTTTGTTTTTGTTTGTTATCCCACCTGAATTACAGCATGAATTTCACACATATAGTTTTGATTTATGTAAAATATTTCTGTACCAATAAGGTAACAACTTGGTGCCAGCAGGAAGAAGATAAATACTGTCAATGAAAATGTGTTTCGACAATAGGCGATTCATTTCTTACTGCCACCTACTGTTCTGGAGTGTGATGTGCATGTCAGTTAATATTATGAGCTTTTTTCAAGTGCATAGGCCTACATTATTTGTTTAAAAGTTAATACGCGGACAGTTCAAATGGTGTTTATATGATTTCAATATTGTATACATTTCTTAATATTTACCAGGACCCAGAAACATTTTTTGAGTGTGCCTTAAATGAACACAAAAAAACCTGTTGCCCTTGCTGTTGCAGTTGTGCAAAAGGAAATAAAACGTGCATTGAAGCACTTTATTTTGTCAAATCATATTGATCTAGATGTTATAACTTCAGGTAGGCTATAGGCCTAGGTTTGCATATTAATAGGCCTATACAAGACATGTCCAATTAGTGTAACGATGGAATCTAATGATAGATAACAAACTAAAAATGTCGTCTGGACAGATGCTGATATTTCTGAAGATATTCACTTTTGTTTTTATCAGCAGCAAGGACCATGCTATACATCTTATCATAGAATTAAGTGAAATAACTCACAACCTTTTTTTGCTCTGATGACGGAAACTTAACAAAAACTGAGACAGAGCAGCATCTTTAAAAAGCAGCATCCTGAACAACAACGTGCCCCCTAAACAACATTATATGCAACATTTACCTTCACACTGGGTACTTTGATGAGACACGTGTGCATGAGGTTAGAGTCAAAGCATTATTTTTTTATTCTAAATTTCTAAATTAAATTAGGCCTATAAAATGTCTGCAAATGTCTTGTAAATCAAAGCAAAATGGCCCTGCCGTGGGCAACTGGGCACTCGTCTGCCGTGTGGCCGACCCGGGTTCGTTCCCGGTCCGGGTCCTTTGCCGACCCCTTCCCATCTCTCTCCCCATTCGCTTCCTGTCCACCTCTCAAACTGTCCTGTCTAATAATGTTGCAAAAATGACCGAAAACAATCTTTAAAAAATAAAATAAATACAATCATAGCAAAATTGACGAAAGTAGCCTACCCATCAAACAAACAGTATATTTGCTCATGAAAAAGAATTGGGCCACACATCAGCGGTATCAAGGCGTCAGAGGCATATGTCCGTTCAAAGATTAGATTTTTTTGAATATCATCTCTGAAATGGATCTCTTGGTAACAATTAGGAAAGACAATAATCACAGAAATGGGACTGCCTATTTTTTTTGAATATATTTTATTGATTCATCTACAGTATATTTTGCGGTGAATTTCAAGTGTTTGACACATTGAGATGGGATACAGATTTACAATCATGAAATTGCTATGCCAAATGCTGCACAGACAACAGAAATGTCAAAGCTATGAATCTTGAATGGAAATCTCATTGGCCCTATTCATTTTTATGCAATCACAGTTGATTAGCTAGAATATCTTAGTGAGATCGAGCCAGTTCTTAAAACAGGTTCATTTGGATTGTCTTATTGTCTTGAAACAAGTAAAAATGTACTCACAGTCTAATTGTTAATGCGACTCTGTCAGTATGTGTTCTATTTTAAGGAAAAAGCTGCTCAGAACCAGTTTTATTATCTAGGTAGGATAAAAAAGATGAATTTTCTTGAAACAAGTCAATTCATCTTAACAATAGTCAGTCTTACCAAGAAAATACATTCAAAAACAAGTCTAATGAGACCAAAATGCTGAATTCAAGTATATTACACTTGTACAGATTTTCGTTTTTTGCAGTGTACCATTGTGAACATGAACGGGGGAGGACACTACACCAGCGAGATGTACAGGGAGGCTCAGAGAAATAAGATGAGACTAAAATTGCAAAATGCAATTGGAGCAATGGCAGGTGGTGTTGGGGGTGCAGTGGGAGGAGGTTTAGGGGGCACTGTTGGGGGAGCGATAGTTGGAGGAATCAAAGGTAATAATAATAATAATAATAATAATAATAATAATTGTATTTGTATAGCACTGTGTCATACAAGGCATGTAACTCAAAGTGCTTAACAAATGGGAAAAAAACATTGTTAGAGATAGATTTAAAAGGAGAGGAGAGATAGATTTAAAAGGAGAGGTATAGAGGAGAGGCAGAAAAAGCAGGAAGGCAGAGGAAGAAGAGATAGACAGAGAATGTAGAGTCATAAGGTCAACGTAGGTTAGGACCAGGATTCTTAGATGTGTAAGGTCCATAGTGGCTGGGCCTATCATAAGTCATAGATAGTCACACAGAGATTGGGCGCTCAGGTGCGGCCCCTGGTGGCATCAGGGGTGAGGAAAAACTCCCTTTCGCTTGATTCATAGTTTGTGAGGGGGAAAAAAAGCTCAGTGAGGTCTGAGAAAAAAGACCCCCTGTAGTCAGGAAGAAACCTCAGGCAGAGACCAGCGGCCACCTAGGGGAGCCCCCTGCCAGGGCTGGATTGCGAGTAGTAAGGGCGCTGCGGCGGCTGGGACACTATGACGTCTTGGCAGCTAGGAGTTGGCAAGGATGAAGAGGTGGGTGCAGTGCTGGGGGTAGGTGACCCAGCAGCAATAGCCGCTGGAGCAACTCAAGGATTAAAGATTGGGGCAAGCTGTGGAGCTCTTCCTGGTGCAGGTATAGGAATGTATAAAGGATACAGTTCTGGTGGTGAAGAGGGTGGAAAAATGAGTGGAA
>NC_085857.1:50058843-50061343 GCF_034702125.1 Engraulis encrasicolus
GCCTGTTTTTTGCCTACGATGGTATGCATTATTCTCATGGGCCACTGGTTGGCCTTAGCGCTGTCGGCTGAAGCGTGAAGCGGCATTTCCTTCTAGGAAAATCACTATCACCGTTGTTAATCAGTCTAGGCATTGCTGTCGGGCTTTGTGGTCCATCTCGCAACTGGGGTTAAATTGAGTGAAGTGTAATGCATTTGACCAGCATTGTGAACTTGCACAGCCACAAATTCCATATTGTTTTGGCGATGGTAGCCTACCTAGCCTAATTAATTCGACATTATTGTCAACCGAAATGATCTGCGGTGGTCACTGTCCATCTCACAGCAGTGCACTTCCACTTCACACATAGGCCTATTTAGGCAGGCAGCGGTAATTCATTTCACATGACTGTTTGATAACTTCAACGAGGGTGTAGCCAAAAGGGTGCCTGCTGATGAGCAAATTTTTAGGTTGATGGCAATGGTTTTGGAGCTGGCGTCAAAGGAGACAGTCCTTTTCCCTATTGCTTTGGCGGCACACCCGATTGGAATATTCGCCGGTGCTCGGCCATTATGCAGACTGTCGGGCTTTCTGATCCTGGTCCATCTCGCAAACAACTTGGGGTTAACTTTAAATGTAGCGAAGGGGATGTAATGAATTTTACCAGCATTGTGAATGTAAAGTCATAAATTATTTTGGCAACGGTAGCCTAATTAATTCGACAGCATTGCGAACCTCAGTCACAGTCCACAATAGCATTGTGAACTTACACAATCACATTCCATATTTTTGACAACGTACTTAATTCGACAGCATTGTGAACCTAAACGATCTGCGGGGGTGGTCACTGTCCATCTCGCAACAGCAATGATAACATATGGGCCACAATCACAAATTCCATATTTTTGGCAGCGGTGGTAATTAATTTGACAGGTTTGTTTCCTGCATGCGGATGAACAACTTTTTAGGTGAAATCAAATGCACTTTGTGTTGGAGCTGGCGCGGCAAAGGAGACTCTCTCCCTGTTCCTTATTGTTGCTCAGAAAGGCGCAGGCACGCCGGTGCTCAGTAGCCAGGCTGCGCCCTCCTAGTGACGCAACACCTTCGGCGGCAAGTCTATGATAATCAGGCAAGGTGCTCAGTGCTCACCGTGCGCACCTTGTGACAGGCAGTGAAATAGCAGCGCACGAACGAATGAACAAACAAACACAGACAACACACAAACCCAGGCGATCACAATACAATAAAGTTTCCCCGCTGTCAGCCTAGCTACAACAACGTTTTGGGGACTTTTCCCTATTCAACATCTCGATTGCAAATTAGAAAATGATCTTTGAATTGCCCTTTTACGAGATCATCATCATCACCATGAGTCCACAAGCCCAGGGGAAGACAGGAGTGAGGGTAATGGAGAGAACCCATTATCAGTCCTAGTAGAGTTGTGAGTGGCACATTAGCAGCCAATGCCACCTTATCGTTGCAGTCTCAGAGGTGAGGGACACATTGGCTACGTTTGCATGAGACATTTAATTCTGAATTAACTCCATTTAATTCTGAATAAAGCTTAGTTCTGCTTTGAAAACATCATGTAAACACCTTAATTTGAAGTTTAAGGAAAGATCAAAGTAAGCTCGACGGAACTATTTAATTCTAAATTATGAATTCGGAATTAAAAACATCATGATACTGATTAAGAGTTAAAGGGGAGGTGTGAGTGACACATTAAGTGTCCAAGCGGAGGGGTGAATGCCACATTACCTGCCCATTGGAAAATGTGAGGGCCACCACATCATTGGTGCGATCAGATGTGAGTGCCAAAGGATGCTTTAGCAATACGGTGAGAGCTGTGAGTGGCGTGTTCTCATCCCATTTAGAGGTGTGAGAGAGACTCATCTACGGAGAAGTGGGTCACTAATGTAGCACTGCAACACTGCAACTGTAGCACTGTAAATAGATATTTTTGACCTTAGCAACCCATATATCCTGTGGGCTTATGATACATTTTGCGACAATGTAGACTGTTGTCACCTGGGTGCAAAAATGTGTCTTTTTGTGACCCACTAAAGGATGTATATTCTCCTTTGTGTGGATGTGTGCATGCCTGTGCCTGTTTTTGTAATGGAGAAGCCGGCACACAGCCACATTTACTAGAAGTTATTGTGTTGCTAACCCCTTTCCTGTTCTTGTGTGTATACAGCTCCAGGCCTTTTTATTAGAATGCCATGAAAAAGTTGATTTATTTCCATAATTCCATCAATAATGTTAAACTGTCATGGATTGTAGATTCATGGCCCAGTTTTTTAACTATTCCAATCATTATTTTTTTTCTTTTTATATACGTTGGCCTTCCAGCTCAAAAAACCCATGAATTGGGGAATTCGCATTATTAGAATATTGTTATAAAATCACATTTTTTTTCATCAAAATTCGGGTCACATTAAATCAGTTGAAATTTGGTACTTTCTACATAACATGCAATGGTCAATACTTGGTTAGGACATTCTCTGTCTTCATAATGGCC
>NC_085857.1:50063843-50155010 GCF_034702125.1 Engraulis encrasicolus
CGACCCCAAAATGGTGAGCCGGCTTTTCAGTGTATTTTGTGTTTTGTGTGTGTGCATGCGTGAGTGCCTGTGTATTTGAGCCCCATTAATCAATATTAATAGGAGAATGCATGTCATCAGGGATTCTGACTTTTGGTGTTCAGACACTGTTGCAGTTTAGTATTTCATCCGTTAGCCTATAAGAAAAGGGTTCGGTGAGCTGTATATTCGCTTTTGTTATAAAAAACAACTATATAATATAGTAATAATAATGATCTTTTATAGTAATAATGATCATCTTTTGTCTGTAGTGCATTTCGTACTGCAAAGTGTTTGAACACTTACACCAGCATGAGAGTTTTGTTTGTCTAGGGTGTTAACTTCTGTACTTGTGTGCTCATCAGCTGAAGGAGAAGATGAAGGAGCAGTCGTGGCAGATCCACTTTGCGGAGTACGGCCGCGGAACCAGCATGTTCAGCACGTCAAGACCCGCGACCTGATCGTCAGGGGGATGCCTGAATCTCTCAGGGGGGAGCTGTGGTTGTTATTTTCAGGTACGTGTTGTAGTAGACCGCCTACTGAATTTATCAGGGGTGGTTTACGATTGCCAACAGCCATTTATTGGCCGTATAGGTAGTCCATAGCCAATCGTGTGTCTGTTGCATTCAAACAAACTGCAAGCTTCCATTTGTCAAGTAATACGTACCATCATCTTTCTACCCCTCCCCACTCTCAGATTGTCTCCCTAGTACCTCAGGCTAGTGCTCTGGGACAAACATGTCTTGTCTGTCTTTCAGATGGGAACGATTGTGCAATTCAGCATGGGATCAGATGGGAACGATTGTGCAATTCAGCATGGGATTTTCCAGGCTAGTACAACACAAATAGTAGATAAATATCCCACACATTGTCCATTACACATTTTTATAGCTGACACAACATGAAAATTCACCTGTAGAAAGTCCTTCACGTATCTGAATGTTAAAAACGCTGTGAGGAATAAAAATGCAGTGTTGAGTGTAATGGACAGTGTGCAGACAATAGATGTACAAGACAGTACTTAAGGTAATGGAAAGCATACAAAATTAATGTACTGAAGCAAAACTGCACACACCTGTGGTGAGTCCAAGTGAAAATGAAAGATAGCTTCATTGTCAATTCCTCCTCGTAGCAAATGTTACAGAAAGGGATGTTTGGGTGACTGGCCGTGTGTATTGACCTTATGGAGCCAGAGCATCTTGTGTGTGTGTGTGTGTGTGTGTGTGTGTGTGTGTGTGTGTGTGTGTGTGTGTGTGTGTGAGGTGTGTGTGTGTGTGTGTGTGTGTGTGGTGTGTGTGTGTGTGTGTGTGTGTGTGTGTGTGTGTGTTGAGTGGACATGTGAATGCTTCAATCCTGCAGTCGCAATGAATCATCAGTTGAGTGTACATTTTATACTTTTTAGCTTAATATTTTCTATATTTTATTATTGTTAGTTATACTGTTAATATGATCTTTACTTTTGTGGGCATCTGTCGCTTACTTCCAAACAACATATCACTGTATCTATGTAATGATAATAAAGCACTGAAATGTCCATGTTATTTTATAAACGGAACTTGGTGATGATGTCACATTGGGGACTCCCCTCAGCAGAGAGGCTATAGAATCTTGGGCCTCCAATACCCAACATGATGTCATGCACTGCTTTATGGGGAAAGAATAACGGCCACTTTTTCCATATAATATATTACCTATGTTTTGTGGTACCCAACCAATTCAAATATGATGGATAATACCTAAATGTGTACAATTAACAAGAAAGTGGTGAAAGTTCTTTTAAATTGTGTTCTTTTAAACCTGCACAACCACCTTTAAACTCTGTTTAGACATACAGCTGTATCTGTATTATGACATCACAATAGCTGAATATTCCAGTTTCACGAATCTCATGGTTCACTCAAGATTGATCATTTCTGAAAAGCATTTTCCTGGAATCGGTTGCTGTATTATGTATTTGTATTAAGGTGAGTAGAGTAATTATTATATTTTTGAAATACTGAGTTCTTTTAATTCCTGCTCTATGACTTACTTATATTAGAAGTACTAAACCAGTACATTTTGTGTATTGAGTTTATGAACAATTTAATTTCTTCTAGTTTCTGGCCTAAATGTTAATTAAATGTTGTGTGGTTTGGCACAGGTGTACTGTATAACACCTTGGCTGGGTGCACTGGTCTTATTAATGTAGAAATCAAACTCTCTTGGCAAATATGTTTTCTCATTATTGTATGTCCTCTCTGCCGAATTTATTTGTCCCCTTCAGAGATCAAGATTTGAAGCCTACTGATACACGTGGCTGTGCACACACAAGCCATAATGGCCAGAGGGCCAGGGGGTGACTGCCCTGCACAGCACCCCAAGACAAAGGACACGAAGGCACGCAGATGGAGGCTACTAATCCTCAGCTTCCTCTGCTGTGCTGTGGCACCTCCCACGGAGGACAGTGTGGAGGTGGGTGAGGCCCGCCAGAAGACCCACACTGTTCTCAACACCACCGACACTGACAACGGCCAGAACATGCTGACTGCCCGAGAGATTAACAGGAGAGTGAGGGAGAGGAAAGCCAGGAGGAAGCTGCAAGGCAAACGCAAAAGATCCAAGGCTGCCCCATCCGCTGACGCACACTCCACTTCCGTTCCACACACCCAGCTGTTAAAGGAAACAACCCCTGCCAGCAAAACCAAAGACACCGAAAGCCAAGACCAAAAGATCATGGATGCTGAGACACACACCAAACAGACTACTCTTCCGCATACCCAGCTGTTGATGGAAACGACAACCCTTGCAAGCGAATCCAAGAAGATTGAACCACACCAAAAGATCGAAGATGCCAACAACCATAAGAGAGTGGGGAGCTTCCCACACCCACCTCTGAGGAGCGAAGAGCAACCAAAGCCCAGCAAGAAGGACATGGAGACGCATCGGATTGTTGACGAGGGCAGAAAAGAGCAAGAAGCAAAGCCTACCAAGAAGTTCAAACAGCACCAGGTTGTGGACGAATTCTCACACTTTGAGTTCATGAAGGACCTCGCCAAGCTTCTCCTGTACACCCTCTTGGTGTTTGGCTTGGTCTTTGCCGCCCTCAGCTTGCTCTGCTGTGCTGTGGCACCTCCCACGGAGGACAGTGTGGAGGTGGGTGAGGCCTGCCAGAAGACCCACACTGTTCTCAACACCACCGACACTGACAACAGCCAGAACATGCTGACTGCCCGAGAGATTAACAGGAGGGTGAGGGAGGGGAAAGCCAGGAGGAAGCTGCAAGGCAAACGCTGGTACTACCGCCTTTTTAGAAGATCCAAGGCTGCCCCATCCGCTGACGCACACACCACTTCTGTTCCAAACACCCAGCTGATGAAGGAAACAATCTCTGCAAGGAAAACCAAAGACACCAAACAAGACCAAAAGATCATGGATGCTGAGACACACACTAATCAGACTACTCTTATGCACACCCAGCTGTTGATGGAAACGACAAGTGCTGCCAACAAAACCAAAGTCACAGAGCAAGACCAAAAGATCATGGATGCTGAAACACACACAAACCAGACCACCATTCCGCACATACAGCTGTTGAAGGACAGAACAACCCCTGCCAGCAAAACCAAAGAGACCAAAAAAGACCAAAAGATCATGGATGCTGACACACACACCAACCGGACTACTCCTCTGTACACCCAGCTGTTGAAGGAAATGACAACGCTTGCTAGCAAATCCAAGAAGATTGAACCACACCAAAAGATCGTGGATGCCAACAGCCATAAGAGAGTGGGGAGCTACCCACACCCACCTCTGAGGAGCAACTTGGAGGAACCAAAGCCCAGCAAGAAGGACATGGAGACGCAACGGATTGTTGACGAGGGCAGAAAAGAGCAAGAACTAAAGTCTACCAAGGAGCTCAAACAGCACCAGGCTGTGGACGAATTCTCACACTTTGAGTTCAAGAGGGTGTCCAGGAGAAGGTTGGTGAGGTCCTTCATGGTGTTTGGCTTGGTCTTTGCCACCCTCAGCTTCCTCTGCTGTGCTGTGGCACCTCCCACGGAGGACGGTGTGGAGGTGGGTGCGGCCCGCCAGAAGACCCACACTGTTTTCAACACCCCCGACACTGACAACGGCCAGAACATGCTGACTGCCCGAGAGATTAACAGAAGGGTGAGGGAGGGGAAAGCCAGGAGGAAGCTGCAAGGCAAACGCTGGTACTACCGCCTTTTCAGAAGATCCAAGGGCTGCCCCATCCGCTGACGCACACAGGACTTTCCAGGACTTTATAATTTGAAATAATAAATCCTTTAACAGAGTTATGCAACATCACCTCAATTATATTACCTCAAAATAAATATTTTCTGTTTTGATTTTAAATGATGATGTGTTCTCTGTGGTGATCTGTTTTCATTACATAAACATGGTATGACGATTGTCTTTAATCTTACAAAGCTTTAGAGTTAGGCAAACTCAAGTCTGAAATGGGGTCCGCTGATTTTTACCAGCAAAATTAAATGCTTACATAGGGCTACCTGAGAGAGGAAGAAGCCAAGGGAAATGGCAGAGGGAATGAATAGAAGAGAAGAACACATTTACATGTATATTATAATCAAACTAAAGACCAATGTAGATTGTTGATGTGTGATAGGATGCCTTTGTGCAGTAATGGTTTTGTATGAACAGCTCTGTAGACTTGGCATTCATGAGAAGGGTAGTGTAACCCGGAGAAAATTTAGGAGAAGAGTGCAACGGAAGTCTATGATTTTGATATAATCACAAGCGGTAGAAAGAAGAAAGCTTGGTGGATTAAGTCAATATAGTGTAGAGGGAATAGAGCTCAAAATACCCCCAAATCTCCACCAGCTGCATTGCTACCCAACTCATACTTCAGCTTGATTCATAAAGATTCATCTGATGGCGACGTGAGGCTCTGCACAGCCATCTGTTGTGATCAGGGACAGATTATAATTCCATGGGCCCCTAAACCAAGAAGAAAGCCTCCCCCTCCACACACACACACATACAGTGTTGCTAGTTTGCAAAGCGCTTAAGGGTTTCAGTCCAGGTGTGAGAGTCTATGATTTTGGGGGTTTGTCCTCAGAGAAAATTAGAAAATTCAGTTAGAAGTGTAATTTTTAGTACAATATGAGAATGTAAATATAAAGGCTTGGGGGTCATTCCAGCTGGAATCAGCAAATTTCTGAAAAATCTCCCACTCGACCCCCTCGGATTTGCCTGAAAAAAATTTATGTGATGGCTTAAACATCCAATAGATCATATCCACAATATCAGAACTCAGCTCTGGATACTTTTGGCACAAAAAATCTGTAAATAAGTACACCCCCTACGCTTGTTTTAGCGACATTGCATGAGTGACCATGTTCAGACTCAATTATCTCCAGAACTATTTGTGTCAGATTCATTATATTTTCAGGGCTAAGAGTCCCAGACCTGAATATCATATATTACAATTTGCAGCACTGTAAGTCAAATCACACCGTAATAATGTGCCTCTACTTTTTGAAGATATCATATGTTCTAGGGTTTCCAAATGTCTGTAAAAACCTCAAAGTTCTACATGTGAGGTTCATCCTTGGTAAATGGTCTGATATGTACCATGACTTTCACATCATAGTATATCTAACAAAAGGCTCCAATGGTTGTTGAGATACAGAGGTCCAAAGATGGGAAAAAAATAATTTGCACCAATGTTTGGAGCAATATTTCCAATCTATGACACTAGTTAGGAACTTTCTGTTTGGTGTTTCTGAAAGAGGATGTTTTTTTTAACAACATATAAAAAAATTGGGATGGTGTTTTGCCTCATTCTTTTTACAACGGACTTCAAAATCTCAATTGGCTACAATTACTTGAAGCTATGAGGACCATGTCACCAACCGACTTGTCGCAACTCTCAGATCCATGCCTCTGATGTCACCTTAATAGTGAAAACAAGATGGCTACCCTGTGAATGACAAAGCAAATTCTAGGGAAACCATAACACTTGTAAATGAATTGATTGATGCCACACAGCAAGAATAGCACATTGCACATGGCTTTGATAGACATTAATTATTTTAATTGTAAAATCATAATAATCATCATCATCACATCATTTTAGTAGTAGTAGTAGTTAGTAGTAGTGGTAGTGGTAGCGGTAGTAGTAGTCTTGGAATAAAGTGATGAAATAGGAGAGGATTAAAGAATTGTAGCCCTCTTGTTTGCAACAAGGACTCCCATCCTAACTAGTCTTTCAATCAGCACCTGTAACTTTATATGTGCTATGAAGCTTGTGTCTTACTCGTTAAGTTATCAGCTGTATTACAAAATAACTTAATTCATACTGGCTAGAGATTCCCTCAGACTATTTTGACAGCATGGTCCTGGAGTTTTAGTTAGAAGAGTTTGCATGCATGCAGTATTCAATATCAGGTGAATATTGAAGGCACAAAAGTTCATATTGGCACCAGACAACCATGTGGTTCTTGTCACATTGTTGCGATCTAATTCAGCTACTTGCATCATTATAATTTTATACCGCTGCAATGCTGACAAGTAGATTGCAGGTTAGCAGCAGTGATTACAACAACCATGGTTTGTATACTTGTAGACAATGTTCATTACTTTTAAAGTTCATCATCACATTGATCCAGGTGAGATGATGGAAGCCGAAAGGAAGCTTTGCAGCATGCAAAAGCGTTCAGATATGGTGGTGGATTGGGGGCGGGGCACAGTTCTACAGTCAGGGTACCTCTGTCGTGGTGACTGTTGGCCGGGATGGGACTATTTTATGGTCGCATAGGAAAGTAAAAGTTGATTAGAGATGATGACACATAGGAGGAGACAGTTTGTAAAGAGGTATCCTGATTGTAGAACTTCCCGCCCCCCATCATCCTCCCCTGACCGAAGTGCCCTGAGCATGGTGGTGGTATCCTTACTGAAATCAATGCCTATGTTGTCATTGTCCTTCCAGGTACCAATTTCGTTGTACCTGTACAATGACAATTAAGTTACATTCAAATATTCATTCAGGTGTTCCTCATTGAATTGCCAATGACGGATGGTTGCATACAACAATATGAATGCAGATACCTAATGCACCATCAATGACAATGGCAAGCTACCTTATTAAGTCAACTCATAAGATGCAGCTAGTGATTGAAAGTTAAGTGTGTATAAAATCATTTGTCACAGGCCAGAGCATTGAAAGTTCCTGACTTGTTTAATACATTTCATTTTTTTTTTTCAAATATTAAATCACCATCAAGGAAGTCAAGGTTGCATCAAGGAAATCATATCAACACCTTGTTTTATTTCCAGAGGTTGCTTTTTTCTATGGTACTTCTCTCAACCATCTTGAATTTATTGCTAACGTAGCGCCAGTGAGAACATGTTGCGTAGTCACTTGATCATCTGGCCGATAGTACACTTAAAAAGATGAGGCCAGAATCCCTGGAAAAAATCAGAAATACTGAGCTGGACAAACAGCTTTGCCTGGGCCCGGGATAAAGTCGTCTGAAGAGAACCCTTCCCAATACATGCAATGTAATGAGTACCCAATCTTGATTCCCCCATGTCCTTGGCCCAGAACAATTCACCACTTCCGCTTCCCTCTGCACTATTTGATCACAGGCTTATGTCACACCGCAATGCTCTTTACGATCATGAAAAGGAATGAGGCAAAACACCATTCTATTTTTTTGCTATGTTGTTAATAAAAATATCCTCTTATAGACACAACAAAAAACAAGTTCACAGCTGGTGTCATACTTTGGAGGTATTGCTCTAAAAATTGGTGGGGTTTTTTTCATGACGCCACTTTGGATGGATTTGAGGGATGCATGCCACACTGCATTGAGATTTGAAAAGGCATTATACAAATAAAGGGGCAAAACACCATCCCAATTTTTAGATATGTTGTTAATAAGAATATCCTCTTCGAGAAACAACAAACAGCAAGTTCACAACCGCTGTCATATATTGGAAATATTGCTCCAAACAATGGTGTTTTGTTTCCTTCCCTTGATGCTGACTTCCTGGAACTATTTTGGAACTATGCCGTTGGCTCCATGAGCCGCCATCTTTGTGTGAAAATGGAACACAAAAATTAAGGGGATTGGCCACCTTCTTAGGATGGAATTGAGGGTAAAGTCAGATATACTGAAATACTGAGCTGAACAAGTATAAAATCACCTATTTGGTATCAGAGATTTTAGGTTTTAGTGTACACTGACTTGGCTATTCATTTTAGGTGTAGTAAACCCAATTTTTTTCTAAGGTAACAGGGCTCCTAAGGTACACCTGCATGTCACACAGGAATGAGTTTTTAAAATTCATTATAAAAATAATGGGGCAAAACACCATCCCAAATTTTAGATATGTTATGAATAATAATATTATCTTTCAGAGACACCAAACAGCAAGTTCACAACTGGTGTCATAGATTGGGAATATTGCTCCAAATAATGGTATAAATTAGTTTTTGCCCATTTTTGGACCTCTGCATCTCAACAACCATTGGACCCTTATATCAAATATGATGTGATGTGAAAGTCATGGCACATATCTGACCATGTACCAAGGATGAACCTTGAATGTTGAAATTTGAGGTTTTTATGGACATCTGAAAACCCTTGCAATTTTAATTTCAAAGAAAAGTAGAGGGCCAGTATTAAGGTGTAATTTGACATACAGTGCTGCAAATTGTAATGTATGCTCATCAGGTCTATGACTCTTAGCCCTGAAAAAATAATGGACCTACCACAAATAGTTTTGGAGATAATTAAGTCTGAATATGGTCACTCAGGCAGTGACGCCAAATCAGGGGGAGGGGGTGTCCTTATTTACAGATTTTTTGTGGAAAAAGTATGCACAGCTGAAATCTGCAATGGTGGATATGTTCTATTGGATGTTGAAGCCATCACATATATTTTTTTCAAGCAAATCCGAGGGGGTCGAGTGGGGACCATTTGTTGATTCCAGCTGGAATGACCCTTGGGCTTCAGGGCCCACTTGACTCTTGGGCCCCTGGGCCTGGGCCTGGTAGGCCCGTTCAGTAATCGGTCCCTGGTTGTGATTAGGGATGTTAACAGGTAACCGTTTAACCGATAGTCGATCAGATCAACTTTAAGCGGTTAAAATTTTCTGCCACCGGTTAACCGGTTGTAATAACAATAATAACTAGAAATGCACCCAGAGTGTGCAGACCTCCGCCAAGGACGTTCAGTTTGTTTTTAGACAAATAGGATAGTATTTGTGTGATGATGTGGTGTCATTTATGCAGGTTTATACACCATTAGTGTGGTCAGAGAATTAAACAGTGAAGTTGTAACTAAATTATATCTGTCTTTTTTATAGGGCCTAATTAGGCTAGGCCTACCATGTCCTTGATTAACTGTGGTCTGTTAACATGATTAACCTTAAATGCAGTGGTGTAGTCTACGTAGAACGCAGGTATACGGAGTATACCCACTTCTAAATTTTAGGGGCTTCAGTAGGCCTATCCACTTGAAATTGATTGATCCATTATTTTGAATGGCATAAATATATACAGTATACCCACTTCAAAAAATGCTCGAATATACAGTATACCCACTTCAAAAAAGTAGACTACACCACTGCTTAAATGTAATGAACTGGATAGGTCTACCTTTCCCTCCTTGGCGCTGCTACCTGATTAAACTGTTCGTCGTTATTAATTTCTCCACTCGTTCATTATTCATTCATTATTTGTAAAGTAGCCTAGGCTAGAAGAACCAGTCTGTGTTTCGCATGCTGTTAAGCAAAAGGCTTGCTGTAGCCCCTTAATGCGCGCCGTACCTCCAGTGGCACGCTGTAATAGTCATTGAAATGTACCAACCTACCATAGCACTACAATAGTACGACACAACACAGGCCCTTTAGTAATGCACCACGACTTGGTCACCATACTGGTAACAACAAATGTATAAAGCCGCGTCTTAAAACTGACAAACTTCAACTGGACAGACGAGACAAGGGTGATTTGTTGACAGGGAAAAACTCGGAGAACAATAAACTCAGAGAAAGCTGCGACGATATGCCTACGAAGGGTGGATATTAAAAAAAAAAAAAAAGGGCGGTGAACAGTTCCACGGATCCAGTTCACTACATTTAGCCTACATTTGTAAGCTACAAACTTCAACTGGACAGACGAGAGAAAGCTGATTTGGTTGACAGGGAAAACACTCCGCGAAAGCTGCGACGATATGCATCACCCTGATTGATTACATTGATAAGGCTACATTATGTTTTGGTGCTATTGGCTACCCACGCACCTGGCTTCAGCCATGCAGGCACAGCAAATCCGCGCGTTCTGTGTGCACTCTGTCTGCCTGGCTTTGTGGTGACTGTCGCAGCACAACTTTGATTAATCTTTCATGTAGCCTGTAGTGAACCGGGTACCTTTCCCTCCTTGGCGCTGTCTGTTATCCGTTATTCGCCGTTATTAATATTATCTCCAGCCTTCGTGAACTTCAACTGAGCCAGGAAACACTCGGAGAACAATTAACTCCGCGAAAGCTGATTTGGTTGACAGGGCAAACACTCTGCGACGATAGGCCTATGTGTGTGTGCCATATTGTATATTATTATTATTATTATATATCATTTGGTGTGCTATTGGCAGCCACGTAGGCACAGTAAATATGCGCGTAATAGCCTACATTCTGGCTGTGGTCACTGTCAATCAATCCACCTCGCAGGCACGCCCTGTCATAGCTCAATTCACCTCGGCCACCTAGCTTGGATAATGTGGTTGGGCAGCTTGTACTGATAACACTAGAGTGGACCCCGCCCCCCCTTTTCATGTGCTCAGTGCTCACCCGGCCACCTTGTGGCAGGCTGTGAAATAGCAGTGCGAACATACAATAACGAACACACACACAAACCCAGGCGATCACATAACCTCCTGGCGGAGGTAATAATGTCAGGTCACATACCCTAATGTACAGTAATGTAACGTAACGTAATACAATGCCATGTAATTACCCCCAGGTGTCCCAGGTGAGACGAGGCCCAGGCTAGGCCCAGGCATGGCCCACACAGGCTGTGGCCACAGGAGAGGAGCAGGGGGTCGTCAAACACCTCCTGACACACTGGGCACGACAACTCAGCCTCCAAAGATGCCATTGCTGCACAGAATAGAGCAGTCAGGTAAAGGATGTGTGAGTGTGTGTGTGTGTGTGTGTGTGTGTGTGTGTGTGTGTGTGTGTGTGTGTGTGTGTGTGTGTGTGTGAGTGTGAGTGTGTGTGTGTGTGCCTGTCTGTCTGCCTGCCTGCGAGCGTGCGTGTGTGCGTGTGTGTGCGTGCGCGCGTGTGTGTGCGTATGTGTGCGTATGTGTGTGCGTGTGCGTGTGTGTGTATGTGTGTGTGCATGCGTGCTTGTGTGGGGGTTTTTGTGTGTATGGTTTTTTTACATTATAAAAGTACATTTGATCCATGAAATCCAATTTAAAAAGCAATCAAAGTGTCTGAGAGTCATTTTTTAACTTACCACTGTCTTCTTATTTCAAATCCAGTGGGCCTATACTGCGTCATGTGCTGACCATGTTACTCCATCAGCCTGTGAGAAGTGAGTTGCTTTTCCTCCTGTTCCTTGTTGAATTCTACACAAACATTCTACAGCTTTCATGGAAACTTACGTTTTTTTTTTTTTCAAATCCGTCATGACATCATAGTGAGAAGTTTTAAAATGTTCTAAGTTCTAAGGTTGTGTTTTTTTTTTCATCAGCATACTCCCCTCCACATTGTTGTAGTCTAGTTGTCTGTCTGTCTGTCTGTCTGTCTCTCTCTCTCTGCCTAAAATGCCCCTCAGCTATCTTACTCTTTCCTCCCCTCTCCCCCTCTTCCCCTCGTTGCTCTCTCTCTCACTCTCTCTCTCTCTCTCTCTCTCTCTCTCTCTCTCTCTCTCTCTCTCTCTCTCTCTCAGCTGTGGACCAGATATGGTACTGTAGCTCCTCACTCCCAATAGCACGGCAAACTATTTGTTGCTCTCTCTATCTGTATTTGTATCTGTTTATTTCTCTATTTCTCTATTTTTCTATATTTCTCTCTCTCTCTCTCTCTCTCTCTCTCTCTCTCTCTCTCTCTCTCTCTCTCTCTCTCTCTGCCATAGACAGCCATATCAGTAGGTCAGCAGTCACGTCCCAGTACAGACCCACATGAGGAGGAGCTAGATAACAGGGTGTATGTACGTACTGCCACAGCCACAGCCACAGCCACACAGCCACACAGCGCACACGCGCACACACACACACACACACACACACACACACACACACACACACACACACACACACACACACACACACACACACACACACACACACACACACACACACACACACACACACACACACACACACACACACACACACACACACACGGCTCATTGATTGATTGATTGATCTTGATCTTTCAATCCCTTACAATAAGGCCACAGCCGGGTAGATATGACAGTCAAGACTTCAGCTGTAGACACAAAGAGCAACAATTTTTTTATGTTGGCTTGTTGTGCCTTTATTGACAACAGGACGGCACAGATAACAACAGGAAGAGACTAGGAGAGAGAGATTAGAGAGAGATATGAGGTAGGGCTGGAAAATGATATACAGAAGGCCGGACGTGAACCTTATCCTCATGGGCATGCAACCCCATTTGTGTTTGGGTGGCTTCGTGCGCTGTGCCAGAGCACTCTGACAAACAACTCTTGACAACTGTTCTCAGACGACTATGAAAAGAACAGACCAAAAAGAAAAAAAATACACAGACACGTATCTAAAGAACACTATGTCTGACTGTGTCAGACTGTTGATTGAGACAGTAAATGACAGCAAATAGTAAATGCAAGTGGTTTGATTAAATGATGGCAGTTCTATGCAGAGCATTTAAAATGTAAACAATGTGTTATTTGATTCCTTAGTAAGTGGATAGCCTAGATTAAATAGATGCTAGTCTTTCAATTAAACAACATTAAGTTCTACACAGGCCCTTCAGGGTAGTGTTGCTATGGCATGCCCTCTGCCTCCATCTAGTGGGCACTCTGCTGAACTAAAGGAATTTGATTTTTTTTTAATTGCAGTGGAAAGCACCAGAGGATTATTAAAAAATTGTGAAGTGTGAAGTAAACCAAATGAACAAAGCTCTGGCTTGCTCCTCCTGTGCTATCGTCTCACTTCAAGCTATTTCAATAATTTAAAGACTTTTAAAGTCCCATCGTTGCAATTTGAATGTCAGGGCTACCTACAAAGTCTTAAACAACTTTGAGTTTTTTTTAATTGTTATTTTACAAACAAGGTCTAACTGCTTTCATGGCATTGTTGAGAAATCTTACCTTTAAGTTCACGCGCAGGCTTGACTTTATTGAGCAAATGAGCTTATCGAAAAACTAGTTGATCCTATTCATGTCTCTGGGAACACTGGTATATGTGTCTTCATTAGCTTCCCATTTTTATTATATGTATGAATGTTTAATGTATATACAGTGAATGATGTAATGTTTCCACTGTGGGCCTTGAGCCTGTAATAAATTGTTTAATGGCCTCGGCCAGCAGCTGCTAGAACTTCACATCGTTTGCCAAGATACCCGCTTATTTCATTGTCTCAAGCTACGACATGCCTCATCTACAAAGAGGAGAGAGAGAGAGAGAGAGAGAGAGAGAGAGAGAGAGAGAGAGAGAGAGAGAGAGAGAGAGAGAGACCTTGAGATGCCCAATCCTGCACAAATCCTGCATGAATCATGATGACTAAGCTACTACAGGTTTAATCTTCATAGTGATAGACTTGAGTGAATAGTGGTACCCCTTAAAGGCATTCCAATTTACACCGAGGCCATGGTGGCTTACAGCACCCCACAGGTACACCCCATTTGGATTGGAAGAGTGGCAACGCTCATACCAATATCCACCCAAATACAAGGCAGCACAATTTGAAGAATGTAGGTCTTGATCCTTGTCAAAAGTGCTGAATTTCATGTCATTATGGACAGAGAGTGAGTCACCTAAAACAAAACACACACAACAAAACAAAAACATGGACCATTCATATGTAATTTTTTCCAGGAAATGTCAGTGCTGTATTTATTTGTGTCTGTGTGGTAAGACAGTGGCACAGTCACAAAGCCCCTCACCACCTCAATTCACATTTTATTTGGCTTGAGTCAAGACTTCATGCTTTTCACAATTTCATCAGGCAATAAGTAAATTAGGATGTGCTACTTTGAATCCAATTTTAACCATGCTCATCTAATCTCCAGAGTGCCCACAGGAAAAGGTAACAAATACACTGCTCCCCGATTTAGCTTTTCACATTTCCATCTTTGACTTACCAGCGCCTCCATTGGTGAAACCACTGACAGTCAGCTTGTATCCGTCCTCTGGTGAGCCGACAGAGAAGCTGGAGTATTTGGCAAAAACCCTGTTGCCCTCAAAGTCCTCCATGTCCACTCGCAACTCGTACTTCTTCTTGCTGGTCAGCAGGTTGAGTGTTTCCAAACCTGTAGCCGAAAAACAAGAGGTGCATTACACTGATGCACTGGATGCACTTCTCCAATGTAGGTTAGCACTGAAGCATTGTGGTTCAAACCTAACTGCACACCCAAAATGGCTATTTCTCACAGTCTTAAACCAACATAATTTGGTTAGTGCACTCTACCTTGTTGCTAAATTATGCATGGATTAATAATAGAATATAATAATAATAATAATAATAATAGAAAGAATTGTTAAAATTGTAGGACGCATCAAGGGGGCTTAGGATAAATGGCATGCCACCAAGGTTTCTCACACGTTAAAAGCAATGACCAAACATCACACAGTAAAACATTACAATGATTTCAGAGTAATTTACTGTGAAAATTCACAGCTAATTACTGTGATGTTCTGGTACACTATGCTACTGTGATGGTCACACGGCACACAGCAAATTACTCTGAAATCATTGTATCACTTGCCATTTCTCACCTAATTTGCACATCACAGTATTTTACTATGCTCTTCAAAGATTACCAGCATGCCAAAGTGATGAACTAGGAAACATCACAGTAAACTAATGTGTGGGTGGAGTATCTATTGAGTTATTAGTGCATCGGGGCACAACTTCAGTCATACACAGTTTGGACCAAAGACACTTGACACAGAAGAACAATCTCTCGGGGGGAAATGCATTGGCCACGGTGTAGTACAGGGGCATTGCCTGAGGACACGAGTGAATGGAAAATTAACTCCCTTGCAATTTCCGTACTCCACAAAATCTGGAAACTCTGCAAAAATGTGCCGAAAGAGGATATCCGGTTGTGAGTGTTCATTTTGTGGCCAAATTAACTCCAGCTGTTGGTCAGCAGTAATTGCTGGGGGTCATTAAGGACAGCTGACAAACATTCACGCTGTCCTATGACCTGTTCCACACTCCGACCCTCGCGGAAGTGGCATTGCATGCTTCCTGCTTCCAATACTGACCGTAGAAGTATAATAAAATTTCCGTACTCCGCTCGCCATCATTTCGTACTACGCTGTTATGACGTCACTAAGCCCTCCTGTCTCTACTCTCCTTGATTGGAACCAAGTAAGTTGCTAACTTAGATGTTGTCTAGAAACGCAGCCCTGATCATAGCTCACTTGTGGTATGGTCTGGTTTGAACCAGGCAAGCATACACATAACTGCAGTCAGTGATCTAATAGAAGTACATCTTACCCAGCCAGTACTCCCCAGACGCGTCCCCGAAACCTTCTTTATACTGATGCCAGGGCCTGTAGAAGTTCACTGTACCATCCATTCGCCTCTGAAACACCTGCAGAAACACACACACACACACACACACGCACGCGCACACACACACACACACACACACACACACACACACACACACACACACACACACACACACACACACACACACACACACACACACACACACACACACACACAAAATCACACACACAGGTACACTGTAACAAATAGCTGTTTATTTACGGCAATTCTGCAACAGCATTCTACTGTTTTTCGAAAAAACAGACAACTACTGTGAAAATATTACTTTTAGTCACATATTGAGCATAAACAGTAAGTACTGCACAATAGCAGTATTCGCCGTTGTGGAAAAAAACTAGAGATGCACCGGATCCTGATTTTTAGGATCCTGCCGGATACCAGATCCACTGCTTAAGATCCTGCCGGATCCGGAACCGGATCCTACAAAAGGGTTGAAACATATAGTCTACTCGCACACGTGGGCCCTTTTTATTACGTTGGCGCAAACTATTTTTTAGACTCATTGGCTTATTGCCACACTGCCTGCAATAGCCACTTCCAAAGGGATTTCACTCCATGCAGTGATTGGGGTTGTGAAAGACTGAAAAGCCTAGGCTAGACATGCACCAGACCCTGATTTTTAGGTAACATGCCGGATACCGGATCCACTGCTTAAGATCCTGCCGGACCCGGATCCTGTGAAAACTCTATTATCCTGACGGATCCGGAACCGGAACCGGATCCGGTGCATCTCTAGAAAATAACAAGTTATTTTAGGCAGCACTATTGAAACCCATTCATCCTCCACTTGGCCGTGATCACCATCAAACTTCAATACCACCTGAAGAACTGAAGTCATTCTGACTGGTTAAAGATTATCTGATACTACCAAGCATGATGAAACAATTTCTAAGGAAACTCCAATACTTAAAAAGTGCTTGATGCAGCAAAGTGTGAGTAGCATTTTGATAGTGATGAAAGTATGAATGGCTGAAACATTTTAAGAACTTGTAACACTCAGCCCCATCTAAATCAATCTGCTAATCAGTGCCTGGCCTCACCTGAGTAGGGCTGTTATGCCATTATTCAATTACGGGCGTCACCTGCCAAGGGCCTGATGACTCTGGTCACATGGTACTCTTGCACCTGTATATAAATCTGGACTATCAACACTTCAGTTGCTTGCCTGCCTGCTGGCTGGCCTGCATGGCACAGCATAGCACTTGTTTGCCTACAAGCTTGCCTACAAGCTTGCTTACATGCTTGCACACTTCCTCTTTGTGAAAGCTTGCTGTATGTGGCATCATTTGTGGCATTGTTGCATATAATGTGCCTGCTGCAAATTAGGCTAGCTTGTAGTGCTGCTTGTTTGCTGTGCTACTTGGTGCAAAATAATTTTTTAAAGACTGACCAGTGCTATATTCATCATTGGCTCATCAAGAGATACAGTAAAAAGCCCACCTTGCACACTATCATTGTAACATAGCACTGCATACTCTGAAATTTTATTCATGCCCACACTTTCAAAGGACCACCGCAAACCATTTTCTCAATACAGCATAGCGCCATAGTATCATGCTCAAGGCACTCCAGTCATGGTGAACGATGGGAGGGTGGGGTGGTAACATGGCCAGGGTACCACAGTTATGGAGAATGATGGGTGGGGTGGGAAGTTGCCATGGCCATATTCATGAATACAACTATGACCCAGTATTTGCCCGTCATCACACAGTACAATTCAACTTTTTAACTGAAATGTACTGTTATTTTACTCATACTACTGCATAAATATTGTAGAGCACTTTTAGTTTAACAATACTAATACTGTGAACGTTCTGTAGAGTACTGTTATTTAACAATTCAATTGCTGCTGAAAAAATGTTATATACTGTGATACATTAAACAGCAATGAGCTGTATTTGATTTTTGGTGTGAAATAACAGTAGAATTACAGGTAAATATAATTGCCAGTAACTGCCGCTATTTTGCAGGGAAATTTTCTTACAGTGTAGGCACCAACTTAATTGTCCCATCCATTGTCATTTGTAATTATTTTCAGTCTGACAGTGCAATCCACCTTTGAGACATTTGTGCACATTTACACATAAGTGCAATGCACACAGTGAGCACAGATTCAAACACACACACACACACACACACAACGCACGTGCGCGCGCACACAGACACACACACACACAGACACACACACACACACAGTCTCATAATTACAATTGAGATGTATTTGTTTATTTATTTATTTGCTCATTTATTTATTTATTTATTTTTCTATCCATTTCTAAATAACTGATGTGGCATGTTTACTTACAGTCCATCCTGCTCCCTCATCCTTGCCGTTCTGACAGCCCATGTCACAGTAAACATTGACAGGGAAACTGATGCCATTGGGGTAGATAGTGTAGACTTCACTGTCCGTCTTTCCATGTGAAAACAGGTCTTCACAGTCCAAAGGAAAATGGATATCACCCAGTACCAGCAAAGGTAGCAAGAGTACTTCTACAAACCTCAGCTAGCCACAGACAAAGCAAATGGACAAACATTAAAATATTTATTTTCTTTAAAGTCTTTGATTTGTTATGTATTTCAGTTTATTTAATAAACAATTATGAGAAATGTATAATGTATAAAATGGATACAGCTATAAAATGAGTCATCTTACCATCATACAGAAAAGTAATGGCATCTTTAAAAAGTACACTTTGAAATGAAAACCTGGAACAAACAAGTTATCACATAAAAATGTATGAAACAAGGACTATTCTGAAATTAATATACCGGCAGCTTGTTTCTTTCCGATTTATATGGTACACTCATGCATCATCAGGATATAGCAACAAAGCCTTTCCGAATATGTCTATATTATTTATCTACCATAAGTTTATGGTTTTGCACTGTTCACACTGTACTTTAGGGTTAGGATTAGGTATGAATGATGTAATTGCAATATTAGGGTTGCGGAGGACAAACAAACAAGCAAATAAAAAAAATGAAATAAATAAATAAATAAATAAATAATGTGTCAGAATGCATTTAGTAATGTACAAATCGGATTCCAAACAAGTCAGAACACTTGAATAAAAAACATCTTCAAAACATTCAAGCCATATACAGTATAAGATCCAGAATCGTGCAAAGTCAACATATCAACTAGTAAAAATTGCAGGTATACAAGAACACTGCTAAAATATGAAGTTCTGTATATGAGATCATGGCATTCCCTTTGATAATAAGCACACTTGGACACTCGAACAATGATAGCTATTTGAAAATTGACCTTAAAATGAAGACATGGGTAACTGTCACACAGAGGGAAACATTTCATTCTTTTTTGAAATCATGGAGCCTTGACTATGTTGAAAATTATGAACTTTTGGCAATGACAAGGGAGCAGACATGTGTTTGTTGTGGTTATGTAATTTTAAATGAGAAAATATTTTCCTCAAAACTTTAATTTTGCTTGGATTTTAATCCTGATATGTTGTCTTTGCCCATTACTCCATCTTATTAATGAATTTAATCTTTTTGAAGATGATAGCATTTTCCTTTCATTCACAAAAATCCCAACTTTTTTGGAATCCGATTTGTATGTTAAAAACGATTAACCCCTTAGCGCAGCACTATGGCTCTCTGTAATGTCATAGCAATGTTGTTATGATGTAGTTAAGCATTTTCAGCAAGTGAATAGAGTCGCCGGCGACCCCATCTACAGTAAGAGGCTACATGAAATTAAGGACCTTAGGGAGTAGTTACTGATGCCCTGCAACTCAGCACCACATACTTAGAGACACACAAACTGTTATTTATAAATATAATTTAATGCAACTCACCGTACTCTCTGCTTGTTCTCACAGGCAGACTGCTTACTGTATTTATAGTCTACATCCTTATTGCTCCTCAGGATTTCTTCTTTTATCTTCAGTTTATTGACTCAAAGACCGCAAAGTCAAAATGTCATCTCTTGCCAATGATTATATAAACTGAAGAAAAGAAAATCAAAGAAAGGTGTGTGCAAACTTTTGTTCCCCCATTGACGTTGGCATTATGTTAAACTGTACCCAGAGCAAACCCTAACTTTGTCAGCCTTTAGGCTTTCCAGAAAACATGAAATGAGCACTGCAGTCAGGCACTTCCGTGATATTCTTTTCTTATTTACTCAAAGACCACAAGGTCGGGACTCCATGAGTGATGCCATCTCCTGCCAATGACTTTTGACCTCTAGTATGACACATGATCCCTATGATACGTGTACATGTACAGACTGCAAAATGTTGCCAAGGCTAAATCCATCCCATAAGCATAATTTTTATTTCACACACACATGCACGCGTGCACGCACGCACAAACACCTATTCAAATACCCTTTCTAAGTGCAGCCTGATCTCTCAGAATTCCGTGCTCCTGGACACGGATGTTTGGGACACAAAATCTGTGTCAGTTTCACGTATTTTGTCAAAATTTAGTGCTCCTGGACACAGAATTGTTTTTCGTGATGGACACACAGACGTGCTTTCTATGTTCCCAGCACTGTGTTAACTCTATAATTAGAAAATACATAGGGGCCTACCAAATGCTAATCCTAAACAAAATAATGCTATAGCAATTTAAGTTGTGCCCTGACCAAAACAATCCCTAACCTGTCAGTGAAGACATATTTTTGAGAAGTGTCTTTTCCAGTTGGTTGATATATCAAATTCATATAATAAACAAAATAATACTAGCTGTGCCCAGACCAAAACAATTCCTAACCCTAACCTGTCAGAAAGAAATGTTTTTTGGGAAAAATATTTGAAATTAGAAAAAAACCTGAGAAAACACAAGACTGTGGAAACAGAGAGTTGTGGGAGTATAAAGAGAGCACTTCACGTTCATCACGGAAAACAATTCCGTGTCCAGGAGCACATAATTTTGGCGAAATCTGTGAAACTGACACAGATTTCGTGTCCCAAACATCTGTGTCCATTCCACAGAATTCTGAGAGATCATGTTGCCAAGTGTGTGTGTGTGTGATGACCTGATGCGTCATTATTGTCATCAGGGGGGCCGCGTGCTAGCTGTAAGCAAAGGAGAGAGAGAGAGAGTTACAGTATACATAGGGCCGTAACGGTACACTGTATTCGTACCGAACCGAACCGAAATGACCTTCGGTACGGTACAGTGCTGTAACGAACGGTACAGTACATGTTTATGTTTTTACTGCCTGCTGCCACAACAAAAACGGAGGGACGTACCGTTACACCTCTAAGTATACATATATACCAGTGGCGGTTTTGGGGGGTGTGATGTTGGTAAGCACAAATTCTGTAACCAAGCCAAACTAGTGGGGTCTCCCCCAGATGAGATTTAAAAAAAAAAAACAAAAAAAAAAAAAAACGCTCCTAAATTGTGAATTTTGACCTTTTCAGACAGTTCCCTAGGCTACTAAATCATTCTACCACGTTGCATTTGACATCCTTCACTCCACGACTTGAAAATACAATCCAAATGTTCGCGTTGCATCTTACAGCAATGCATTGAACAGAAAAACACATCACTGAAGGTCATCATTCCAGAAAGGGTTCTTATTCTGCTAGGTAGAACCAAAGAGGCTTGAGACAAGAGGGCTTACTCAAGTCATAACAGCGTAGTACGAAATGATGGCGAGGGGAGTACGGAAATGTTATTCACTGTGGAACAGGTCGTAGGACAGCGTGAATGTCTGTCAGCTGTCCTTAATTACCCCCAGCAATTACTGCTGACCAACAGCTGCCGTTAATTGGCCACAAATTGTCCATCATGGTGTCGCCCCCACTGACCATGTGCAAGGGAGTACAAAAAATGTATCCATCGCACCCACTGACCAATGACCATGCGCAAGGGAGTTAATTTTCCATCCACTCGTGTCCTCAGGCAACGCCCCCGTACTACACCGTGGCCAATGCATTTCCCCCCTAGAGATTGTTCTTCTCTGTCGAATTTCTTTGGGTAGAACTAATAGAAATGAAGTCAAGAGTGGCCACGAGCATGCCGTTGCGACCAGGGTAGGCTACACTCACTGTACACGAGAGCTGCCAAAAACTTGCGTAGGCCTGCCGTTAACTTGAAAACAGGCTTCGGGAAAGACACACCAGCCATTCTGAACAATTGTGAACCCATCTATGGGTGAGCGAGTGAACCCGTTCCTAAGCCGCAAGCTTCATCAACAACCAAACATGTTACAGCGGACAAATATAACCTTACCTTCAAATGCTGTCTTGACCGCAGAAATCCCAAACTTTCACTTAATCCACACGTTTTCAAAATCATTGTCCACGTTCCTGTTTAATCCATATCGTCGGCTTGCTACCAAAACCGCCTAAGTCCGAATTTGGTCGAAATGAGATTTTTACATAAACTTACTCCCCTACCACAGCTGCATCACCCTGCCTTTCCGCCAGGGTCATTGGTCAATCACAGCAGTCACCAGAGTCAAAAATCTGTTTGTATAAAGTCACACACTGCCTATAAGAAAATGAATGACCAGGGACGTAGCTAAAGGGAGGACAAGGAGGGCATTTGCCTGTAGGCCTAGGGCCCTCCTGCAGGTGGCAGGGGTAGGGGCCCTATTATGACCTTGGCAGATGGTATGGGGGCCCTATCTATTCATCCTGGGGCCCTGTGCACAATTGTTCTGCCAATGTGAATGACTTAGCCATTTTTGATGCAAGCAACTTGAAATGGGCAAGAAAAAGCAGTTTATTTACATCTGTTAAGAGATTGTTTTCTCTTTCTCTTCAAGGACAATGGCCATGTGTCAAAACTTCATCCTTAGACATCAGAGTCTGAGATGATCTTATTATCACACAATGGTTGTAGCCTTAAAATTAGGCTATACGAAATAAATTGAGCAACTATGAACCAGGGGTCCGTTTCTCGATTCTTGTCGTTGCTAACCGTCTTAAGACCGTCTTAAGACCATCTTACCATTCCCTTGGATTTAGTGGTGAGCGTCGCTGTCGAGAGAGAGTTGAGTCGCTCTTACGAAGGACGTTGATACCGTCGTTAGCAAAGACGCTTTCGAGATACGAACCCCAGGTGCTTTATTTGATGTAGTCAGAAGTTTGCAGAAGGCTGCTGCAGCCTATAACATGCCATGCAAATCTTTTTTTTCATACTTTTATTTAATGTCTCATAGTGTAGTCATCTTACACTTTTGAATTGCTGCCTCTTGTGCATTATATCGTTTTACATCCAGTGGTATGTCAAACTCAAACGTGTGAAGAACCCAGTAGTGGTTCTAAACCATGTTCTGAATGCCGCGGTCATGGCGTTGAAGTGGGCGGGGCACAGTTCTATGACCAGGTTACCTCGGTCATGGGCAAGGTTGAGGGGGTGGGGCAGTTCTATGGGCATGGAGAGGAGCAGTAGTTAACCAAAGATGATAAACAAGGAGGAGACAGTTCGAGAGGAGGAACAAGGACCAAAGAAGTGCCCCACCCCTTCATCCACTTCCATGACTGATGGACCCTCAACATGGAGATTGGACGCAACTGCAATGCTTTCTCTGTGTGACACTGCAAGCTGGATCTGTCATGCGCTATGAATGAGCAATGGCAATATCTCGGAGTGCTTTACTTTGGATGAGAATGTAAATAATATTACCATTGATAACTAACTCGACTGAAAGAAGTAGAAAGTAAAAGAAAAATTTTAAAGGGGTAGTTCGCTATTTTAGACATTAAGCCCTGTTTGTGTGACTTCTGGGGTGAATTAGACATGTTCTCATCACAATTTTGACATTTGGTGCTGAACGGAGTATTTTGGTATTCAATACTGCAGCCCCCCCACCTGTACATTGACTCCAATGGTGCACTCAAGCAATCGATCACAAAATAGCATTAAACTTTCGTTTGAAAAGACATGGAACTCACCGTGTGGTCAGTGGTGAACAGCGATAAATTGACCCAAAAATCGCCACGAAATATGCCTTCAAACCGTTGTTTAGCAGTTGATGGAACTACTTTTTCCCAGACGTTGAATAATAGCAGCTAGACATCCAGCCAGTAGGTGGCGATAATGAGGTATTTTTGTGAGGACTAGAGAGAAGAAGAATATTGCTGTCTTTGAGGAAGCTAGTAGCTACTGCTTCACACACTCGTTTTGGCTGGCAAACACCATCTAATCTTTTCATTTCAACCTCTTTTTTTGTTAGCAAGGACAATAAAGACAAAAGGACAGAAGCAGCATTTATGTATTTTGTTATGTAATTCGGTAGAATAGGAGTTATTGATCACAGCGCGAATGGAGAACCTGAACGTATTTCTGTTGATGCCTGCCTGTGTAACTGGTCGGGATGTAAGCAAAAAACGTGGATTATGTGCTTTGATCAAGAGAACTTCTAAGTGCCAAAAATCAACGGGAAAAGACGCCCGAGATCCAGAGGCGAGGGATTGGATTGTCAGAAAGCAGGTCAGTAACTACTAGTAATCATTTCAATGTGTAGCCAACAACACCTATAGTTCTACCATCTACTAATAAAATTGTCTCAAAGCACTTGCAAAATCAACTACACCAGCTCTGGAGGCTACCGTCCGAGGTTCATGTTAGAAAGTGCACACATTCAAGGCACTAATATAATAGTCTCTAAAGACGCTGGACGCAATCATAACATGACATAGTTTCATAACATGAAGGCCCAGTCTACTAGCGCAGCTGTGTGGTTGTACTTATTAGCCAACAAAACTTTGCTAATGCCTTGTGCATTTCCCCGTTATTTTCAGAGGCACTATCCCTCCTTCCCTAGACCGTTCTAGGCTACACAAGATCCAGAGAAGGGAAGATTTCTACAACCGAAGAAGGTATGTGTTTGCTTTGCACTATACTGTATCTCGTAACTGTTGCACTTTCCTAGAAGTTTCACTGCATAACACATTCATAGCAGCTATACACTTTGCATGAAGGATTCATGACTAGGTCTACTTGATTCAATACCAAACCTCTCATAAACATGGAAGACAAAGGACAGCAACTTGTCAAAATATAAAATAAAAAAATTGCAAAGCAGTACTCGGCTATTTTCCTCCTGAACATGTCCTGATTGCAACCAATTTACTACAGTGCCAGGAACAGAATATGGTCAAGCAAATATTTTTCATTCAAATGTTCTGTCCCTGGTTGTAAATCCAGTAGGGGTGAGATTATTTAGTGGCATGTGGCATCCAGAAGTGGCATGCCAAAAGAAGGCTTTACATGTTTATAGTGGACAGCATTGTTCACTCACTCTCCTCACTGACAGGTTAGGTTTAGGCACAAGTTTTGTTTTTGGCACAGTTCAACAAAGTGCACTTGTAGTGGCATGTGCTACAGCAGGCCTAATCTTAATTATCATTGAGGGTTCTGAACAAGACAAGTTGCGGTCCTCCATCCGCTAGGTTCATGAAAGGTTTGGTATGAATGGATCTTGCAACAATCGTGTATGTTCCGTGCAAACTTATACAGCTGTGCTACAAATGTAATATGCAGGAACATGTCACGTAAAGTGTTACCGCAGTAAGTAATCTTCATCAGTTGTAGGCTAATAGGGCAACTGATATAGGCCTACTTTCAATGTCTCAGTAATCCATTTCATGAATATAATGAAAAACATTTTTCAGTAAATTAAAATATTGTTCATGAAGAAAACCTTACCAAGTATTCCATGCTATATTCATATGTTCAATAAGTTAATACATTTCAATTTATTGTCCTGAACAGATTCATGATCCAGTTTCCACCAACCCATCGTTCTCCATCTGGTGTTCTCCATCTGGCGAAAGATGATCCTATCTGTAAACAAGTTTTCCACTGTTCTTTGTAAAATATACATCACAATAATAGAAGAAAAATGCATCACAATGTGTTGAAATAAATTATATTTTATTTACAACAATTTCCCTGTCATTATTGAAATGAAATAATAATATGTACGACACCATTTTTTTCTGATAATTACACAGCCATGACACAGAGACATGTGCTCCATTGACTGTTATTTAGATGTGGTCTTTCAGTCTTTAGGGAATCTACTTCGGTGCTTCTTTCCAGAGACCTTTTGAGGAGGTTTGGCTTAGAGGAAATGTTCTGGAGCTGTAAAATGTGGTTGGTCATCAGATGCGTGTTTCTCCTCTCTTCTTTTCCTCCAGAGCCCCCTGTAAAGACATGCCAGTATTGAAACTGAGGAAAAAGCCGGCACAGCCTTGTGTTAGGTTGGATATTGTAGTTACTTCAAATTTGACACAGCAATATTTCTCAAAGAGGAAACCTTTGGACCATACGGCCTTGTCACAAGATAAATAAGATGTAATGAAAACTATTTTCAGTCAAAACCCAATTTTGACAGTGTGTGGTTACTACACTTTTCCTTTGTACAGCAGAATAGACAACTGCATTATTCTGGAAATGCATATCCAAAATCACATCAATAATGCTGTTGCAGTTTCTCCTAAGAGATGTCTTTATGTCACATACCGGTATGTTTGAACTGAGTCAACTGCTGCAGAACTTTCAGAAGTCATTTATCCTCCATGATTGCCTGTAGACGCTGGGACTGGGGTTGAATCCAATTCCTCTTCAGTTAGTCATCCAGGCTTAGATGATCCCCGTGTTCTTTCCATTCATGTTCTCCAAGTAGTGAAGTCCACCGCTGCACAGTTTGCTATAAAACAGTGCATTGTTACTTATACGACAGGTATTGCTTGACATTATCAACATAACATTATCAGAAATTGTGCATTGCAGTGACATGTATTTCTTGTGTGATTACCTCTGCACTTCCTCCACCAGTGAAGCAGGAAAACCAACAGCCTCAGCAGCACCAACAGCCTGCAATATAGTATAATAAATCATAAATATTCAATTATCAATTGACAACACTTCTTAGGCACTAGGTGTGCATTTATGCCTACATCTTTAGAAAACAAACTCACACAGAGAAGGAGGAGCAACATTCCCAAAACATATGAGTGCATAGGTGCAGCCAGACAATCAGTTCTCTGCTCAGTCATGGGGAGGGGTGGCATGCATCTGTTTACTCCACAGATACTGGCTCCCTCATCAGGCGTACAAATTAATAAGTACGCTGAGCACGTGATATTTCATGACGTGATTTCAGTGAAGGGGGAGAAATGCTTTTGTTTACTCAACATATGGCTCCCTCATAAAAGCTACAAAATAATAATGCTTCATTTCGTACCACCCAAGCTTCTATTCGAGTAGGCTGCAGAGCATTCAATTGGTCATGGCCATTGTGCTGGTTTCCTGTTTTACTGCTGCTGATACTTGCACAACGAAAATGAAATGACAGGTCTACAAGTCGTACGTCTTTCATCATTGTACAACACAGAGCGAATGCATTATCACTAGCCTACAATATTAGGATGGATGGCACTAAAGTTTGGGCATAATAACAGTGATGGTCCGCATTGTGTGTATTTTGAAAGCCCTTTGAGACAACTTTATGTGATGCTGCGTAATTGTGTATTGTTGAAGGCTACACATTTAGGACCTACTACTGATACCATGCAGAGATTTGGGCTTGTAGTTACTGACCTGGTTTCTGACCATCCAATTCCTCGCCTCCGGTCTCGGACGTCTTTTCCAGTTGATTTTTGGCACATGGTCTCTTGATCAAAGCCCTCCTTACATAGATCCACGTTCTTTGCCTACATCCCCGCCAGTCACACAGGCAGGCATCAACAGAATTACGTCCAGGTTCTCCATTCGCTCTGTGATCAATAACTCCCATTCTACCGAATTACATAACAAAATACATAAATGCTGCTTCTGTCCTTTTGTCTGTATTGTCCTTGCTAACAAAAAAGAGGTTGAAATGAAAAGATTAGATGGTGTTTGCCAGCAAAAACGAGTGTGTGAAGCAGTAGCTACTAGCTTCCTCAAAGACAGCAATATTCTTCTTCTCTCTAGTCCTCACAAAAATACCTCATTATCGCCACCTACTGGCTGGATGTCTAGCTGCTATTATTCAACGTCTGGGAAAAAGTAGTTCCATCAACTGCTAAACAACGGTTTGAAGGCATATTTCGTGGCGATTTTTGGGTCAATTTATCGCTGTTCACCACTGACCACACGGTGAGTTCCATGTCTTTTCAAACGAAAGTTTAATGCTATTTTGTGATCGATTGCTTGAGTGCACCATTGGAGTCAATGTACAGGTGGGGGGGCTGCAGTATTGAATACCAAAATACTCTGTTCAGCACCAAATGTCAAAATTGTGATGAGAACATGTCTAATTCACCCCAGAAGTCACACAAACAGGGCTTAATGTCTAAAATAGCGAACTACCACTTTAAATCTGTTGGTAGGTATGAGATTTACCAGCATGCTAGACTGCAAGGTCTACAAAAATATTTCAATCATTCACCATTTCCAAGATTAAAGTTTGGAATACAAATAAAAAGAATAGTATAACTATCGAAATAATGTGCAGTGTATTGTTCTTGTTGTGCTGCATCAAATAATTTATTTTAAAGAGTTTTGTTTTCCTTAGAAGGAGTTTCATGTTTGACTTGCAGCTTCACTCGAAATAAATGAAGAAAATAAATTAACATCTTAGACGGGTACTGTTTGTAATGGACCAATGACACAGACAGGATGACAGGATGATGCAGAAGTGATAGGGGAATAAAGTTCTGCAAAAACCTCCTTTTGACCAAAAAATATTAGGGGGGACTCACAATTGCTCTTTGCCCAGGGTCTCAGATTTCCTAGAACCGCCACTGGTGTTTGGCGCCCCCTAGGAAATTTAGTTTTTCCCTGTTTTCCGAAAACCCCAAAATCGGACTTAGGCGGTTTTGGTAGCAAGCCGACGATATGATATCATAGCTAATCAAGAAAGGCATATTGTGCTGCCGTTTAGCTATTCTCTTCAACTAACTGACGGTGTGTGGTTCATGTTATCTGCATATTATTCATTCGTTTCTTCTTGATATGTCCCAAAGTTCTACTCCATGATTTGTCCACATCCAAAACACAGACGTTTCCTGAAAACTTTGATTGCAGTTCAAATGTGTTGTCAGTCTTCGAGATTATCATAAAAACAACTGGCTTCAGTCAAAATGTAAACATCTCGTCTGTCTGAGCTCTACTTCCTGAATCCAATGTTAACGTAAGGTGTCAGATCGAGTTATGATTCATCTACTCATCTGTCAATCATATTTTCTGGTGCGCTATTGGTATAAGCACAATCAAAATGTGCTTCAAAAACTGGCGGGGTATCGGCGGAAAGCCAATTAAAAAACAGATTCTCTGCCATTGACTCCAAGTCATTTAGAAATTGTGCTTCATTTTCTGTAGTAACGTAACTGTGGTGTCGCTGTTTAACCAGTTTTATAAGAACCGCCAGTAGCAGACAACACAGACAGCTGAATCACGTCAACAGGATGAAGGGTTTAAATTTGGATGTCGCGTTTGTCGCTTTTATATTGTAAGCCGTGCTTCAAGTGCTTACATTAAGAACCGCCTCTGATATATACATAGGGAGAGAGAGAGAGAGACAGAGAGAGACAGAGGCACTCAGGTGCCGTTTCCACGTAGCTGGATATTTTTATATGTGGATATTTTTTTCTCCTGCTTGTATTGGTTTTGCATTGGTTTTGGCCTTCCGTTTCCACGTAGCAGATATTTAAAAATCCAGGTGCAGGAGAAAAAAATATCCTGTTTAGGGGTCTGAAACGCATTTGTTACAATGGGGGATTTTTTTTTATCCACATGTTGCGTTTCCACGTACTGTAGCAGGAGAAAAAAATACCCTGCTAAAAAAATATCCTGCTACGTGGAAACAGCACCTCAGGCTGGACTTGACCAGGACCCATTGGCAGGAGCCCTTTGTGGGTGTCCCGCTGCTCCACAGTTCCCCCCTCACACCGACTATCTATTCACATGATCTTTGTGTGTGTGTGTGTGTGTGTGTGTGTGTGTGTGTGTGTGTGTGTGTGTGTGTGTGTGTGTGTGTGTGTGTGTGTGTGTGTGTGTGTGTGTGTGTGTGTGTGTGTGTGTGTGTGTGTGTGTGTGTGTGTGTGTGTGTGTGTGTGCAATGACCTGAGGCCTGGAGAGAGTGGATTTCCCATTCACCTCTGTCTGGATGGTGTGCATATTTCAAGGTGCTGAACAAAAGGTTTTTTTTTGTTAGCACACTCCTTAAAGGGGCTCCAGGTAGGATTAAACGTTTAATTAATCACGGTCCCGAGTCAGCCGACGCTTATGTGAGTCTTTAGTACTGTAAGTGAACGATGGCTGTCATGATCACTTCCACGGTCCGCTGTCAGAAAACGTCACATGCAACTTTTGGCAGCGCGGTCCGAGGGAGTGTCGTGGGAAACACTTATCATTTGAAAACATCGCTTAACATCATTCCGGGATGAAAAACAGTCTCACAGCGAGTTTATTTGCTGTGTACATTTTGATGCCACGGGCAATGACGTCATCCTACCCAGTGCCTCTTTAAAGTTCTTTTAAAAACTTTATTGATTCAAAGAACACAAGTTCTTAACACCATGAGTAGGCCTAAATAAACTGAAGGAAATAAACTTTTTTCTCTGATTGACAATATGATAAATCTACAGACTGCTAAACTGCGTCAAAGCCAGGAAATATAAAAATACATGCACACACGCATGCATGCACGCACGCACACGCGTACACACACACTCTCCAACGCAGACATGAGGAACACTGATACCACCTTGTGGATATTCGGGGTGTGGACAATGGTTGACAATTACACACAGTAAAAAATATTCCCGTGATGTCACAGTAATTTACTGGCTAATAATTGCATTAATTTCACAGTAGTTTACTACACTATCATGATCCCGCCCCTCCATTCATCACCACAACAGATGTTGTTGTGGCACCTCCCATTCCCCACCACGACCGAGACAACTGTGGCATGGAACCACTTCATCACACTGCTTTGGTAAGTTGATAGTTAACACTATCCATAATTAGTGAGAGACACAAGCATCTGCACTTTGTATAGTATCGTGACCATGTGATATTTGCAGTTATCTAGGCCTACATGATACTACATTTACCAGTATTCATAGAAATGTCTGGGGGAGCATAATTAAACAAAGCTGAATTTTCCTAATCAAGCAAGTGTGACGGAGGTCATCTTGCACCTGTTCACCCCCCTCGGGGATCGAACGTGCGACCTCGTCAACTACAACGGTTCGGCAATGGGAGACACAGTATGATACCGCTGGGCCAAGAAACTAGTTTGT
The DNA here is from genome assembly GCF_034702125.1 of Engraulis encrasicolus. Lineage (NCBI taxonomy): Eukaryota > Metazoa > Chordata > Actinopteri > Clupeiformes > Engraulidae > Engraulis > Engraulis encrasicolus. The sequence goes on from NC_085857.1 coordinate 50,094,856, forward strand.
TTTTTACATCTAAGCTCAAAGAAAGAGTTAACCATTGTGTTTGCGTGCGTGCGTGCGTGCGTTCATGTGCGTGTGTTTGTGTGTGAACATTGAGGCATCCCATTGTCAAATTATAGGCTTTTAACATATCTCGTTGTTTTGTTGTCCGGTGATTCAAGGTGTTGCTGGAGGAGGTGAAGCAGGGATGCTACAGCGTCCTCCGTCCCTCTGCTGGCCCTGTAGGCAAACTGGTGGTCCATTAGTGGGCAGACAGCTATCAGTATGGCGTGGAGGATGAGATTTTCTGAACAATTTCTGAGGTAGTCGTTGGGTGCAGAGTGGCGTGGGTATGGGGACACTTGCACTAGTGCCCCTCGCACGCACGCACAGACAGACAGACAGACAGACAGACAGACAGACAGACAGACAGACAGACAGGCAGGCAGGCAGGCAGGCAGGCAGGCAGACAGACAGACAGACAGACAGACAGGCAGACAGACAGACAGACAGACAGACACAGACACACAATGCATATTCATATTTGCCTAGCCTGTTATGTTTCATTTCTTAGGGAGAGTGCAACAGTTATTGTGACCACAAGGGGTCCTCAGTTTCTTTCTTTTTGCAGGGTGTCTATGAACTTCATTGTCATGAGTCAAACATTTTTACCCCTAAATAAATAAATAAAAAAACATGACAAAGTCATTCATTCATTAGTTTTAAAATGTTCAAAATAAATTTCAACTTCAATAAAGGCAATCTAGTTAATGTAGAGACCACCCATTGTTCTCTAAGTTTAAATAGACTACATAGTCGATTAAGGGCATGTAATGTGCTCATGTGGTCAAAGAGTGTGTTTCTGTGAGAAGCTAGGGGAGAAATGTGTGAGGGAAGCAATTTCACATTCTACTTGCGATTGAAAGGACCTATTGAAAGTAGCCTGATATTACAGCACTTCATTTGTACAGTTTACACAGTCATCTTTGCTTATTACAAGCCTGGTTCAAACCAAGTGTTTCCCCCCTGCTATGTGCAAGGTATGTGCAATACTTAACATTACAATACAGTACAATTCAATACAATACATGTATTTGCATGTCATGTATGTATGTACAAACCCCAACTCCGATGAAGTTGGGACGTTTGGTAAACAGTGAATAAAATCAAAATGCTATCATTTTCAAAACATTCAATCTATTCATTAGATGGAGAATAGTGAAAAGACAACATATTAAGTGTTAAAACCGAGAAAAAATATTGTTTTGGGGGACATATGTACTCATTTCTAATTTGATAAATCCAACACGTCTCAAAAGAGTTGGGACGGGGATCAGTGAAATTTAGTAAACATCCAAATAAGATAAAACAACAAAGAAGAACATTTCAAAATGAATTGTACTGACGGACAATATAGGTGTCCAGGTATAAGATCATCACAGAGAGGCTGAGTCACTCAGAATTAAAGATGCAAAGGGAATAATTACCATAGTTATTACATACATTTTTGAATTCCCTTTGATTTACCACGATTGAGTGTATATAAGACATATTGTTGTTAATAAAATCATTGTATAGGTTCATGACATCATGAAATATATATTGGCTGTAGTCTCACTCTAGCACTCCAGGAATTAGAGCTATTGAAAATTGACCATATTAAGAATGCTTAATGCATGAAAATGATACAGGGGTGTAACATTCTCCTAAGCACCTGAGCTCACTTGAAATAGACCCAGAAGACATGGGAAACTGTCCTTTGCTTACAGAAGTCAGAAGAAGTTGTAGAAGTCCATTCTTTTTGACAATAATAGAGCATTGCACATCCTGTGCTACAGTGAAAATGGACCATCCAACTTGTGATAGTGTTAGCTTCAAAAGTCAGCCTCCATGATGGCATGCGGGTGCAGTAGTGCATTGGTTAAGATGTTCTCACTCATCTGTAGCGTTAAATACAGTGCTGGGTCATTCCAGCTGGAATCAGCAAATGGTCCCCACTCGACCCCCTCGGATTTGCTTGAAAAAAATATATGTGATGGCTTCAACATCCAATAGAACATATCCACCATTGCAGATTTCAGCGGTGCATACTTTTTCCACAAAAAATCTGTAAATAAGGACACCCCCTCCCCCTGATTTGGCGTAGCTGCCTGAGTGACCATATTCAGACTTAATTATCTCCAAAACTATTTGTGGTAGGTCCATTATTTTTTCAGGGCTAAGAGTCATAGACCTGATGAGCATACATTACAATTTGCAGCACTGTATGTCAAATTACACCTTAATACTGGCCCTCTACTTTTCTTTGAAATTAAAATTGCAAGGGTTTTCAGATGTCCATAAAAACCTCAAATTTCAACATTCAAGGTTCATCCTTGGTACATGGTCAGATATGTGCCATGACTTTCACATCACATCATATTTGATATAAGGGTCCAATGGTTGTTGAGATGCAGAGGTCCAAAAATGGGCAAAAAATAATTTATACCATTATTTGGAGCAATATTCCCAATCTATGACACCAGTTGTGAACTTGCTGTTTGGTGTCTCTGAAAGATAATATTATTACTCATCACATATCTAAAATTTGGGATGGTGTTTTGCCCCATTATTTTTATAATGAATTTTAAAAACTCATTCCTGTGTGACATGCAGGTGTACCTTAGGAGCCCTGTTACCTTAGAAAAAAAATGGGTTTACTACACCTAAAATGAATAGCCAAGTCAGTGTACACTAAAACCTAAAATCTCTGATACCAAATAGGTGATTTTATACTTGTTCAGCTCAGTATTTCAGTATATCTGACTTAACCCTCAATTCCATCCTAAGAAGGTGGCCAATCCCCTTGATTTTTGTGTTCCATTTTCACACAAAGATGGCGGCTCATGGAGCCAATGGCATAGTTCCAAAATAGTTCCAGGAAGTCAGCATCAAGGGCAGGAAACAAAACACCATTGTTTGGAGCAATATTTCCAATATATGACAGCGGTTGTGAACTTGCTGTTTGTTGTTTCTCGAAGAGGATATTCTTATTAACAACATATCTAAAAATTGGGATGGTGTTTTGCCCCTTTATTTGTATAATGCCTTTTCAAATCTCAATGCAGTGTGGCATGCATCCCTCAAATCCATCCAAAATGGCGTCATGAAAAAACCCCCACCATTTTTTAGAGCAATACCTCCAAAGTATGACACCAGCTGTGAACTTGTTTTTTGTTGTGTCTGTAAGAGGATATTTTTATTAACAACATAGCAAAAAAAATAGAATGGTGTTTTGCCTCATTCCTTTTAATGATCGTAAAGCGCATTGCGGTGTGACATAAGCCTGTGATCAAATAGTGCGGAGGGAAGCGGAAGTGGTGAATTGTTCTGGGCCAAGGACATGGGGGAATCAAGATTGGGTACTCATTACATTGCATGTATTGGGAAGGGGTCTCTTCAGACGACTTTATCCCGGGCCCAGGCAAAGCTGTTTGTTCAGCTCAGTATTTCTGATTTTTTTCAGGGATTCTGGCCTCATCTTTTTAAGTGTACTATCGGCCAGATGATCAAGTGACTACGCAACATGTTCTCACTGGCGCTACGTTAGCAATAAATTCAAGATGGTTGAGAGAAGTACCATTTTGAGAGAAGTCATAAAAAAAACAACCTCTGGAAATAAAACAAGGTGTTGATATGATTTCCTTGATGCAACCTTGACTTCCTTGATGGTGATTTAATATTTGAAAAAAAAAAGAAATGTATTAAACAAGTCAGGAACTTTCAATGCTCTGGCCTGTGACAAATTATTTTATACACACTTAACTTTCAATCACTAGCTGCATCTTATGAGTTGACTTTATTAGGTAGCTTGCCATTGTCATTGATGGTGCATTAGGTATCTGCATTCATACTGTTGTGTGCATCCATCCGTCATTGGCAATTCAACGAGGAACACCTGAATGAAACTTTGAATGAAACTTTATTGTCATTGTACAGGTACAATGAAATTGTTACCTTGAAGGTCAATGATAACAAAGGAATTTATTTCAGTAAGGATACCACCACCATGCTCAGGGCACTTCGGTCAGGGGAGGATGATGGGGGGCGGGACGTTCTACAATCAGGATACCTCTTTACAAACTGTCTCCTCCTATGTGTCATCTCTAATCAACTTTTACTTTCCTATGCGACCATAAAACAGTCCCACCTCCGCCAACAGTCACCACGACAGAGGTACCCTGACTGTAGAACTGTGCCCCGCCCCCAATCCACCACCATATCTGAACGCTTTTGCCTGCTGCAAAGCTTCCTTTCGGCTTCCATCATCTGACCTGGATCAATGTGATGATGAATTTTACAAGTAATGAACATTGTCCACAAGTATCCAAACCATGATTGTTGTAACCACTGCTACTAACCTGCAATCCACTTGTCAGCATTGCAGTGGTATAAAATTATAATAATGCAAACAGTTAAATTAGATCGCAACAATGTGATAAAAACCACATGGTTGTCTGGTGCCAATATGAACTTCTGTGTCTTCAATATTCACCTGAAATTGAATACCGAATGCAAGCAAACTCTTCTAACTAAAACTCCAGGACCATGCTGTCAAAATAGTCTAAGGGAATCTCTAGCCAGTATGAATTAAGTTATTTTGCAATACAGCTGATAACTTAACGAGTAAGACACAAGCTTCATAGCAAATATAAAGTTACAGGTGCTGATTGAAAGACTAGTTAGGATGGGAGTCCTTGTTGCAAACAAGAGTGCTACAATTCTTTAATCCTCTCCTATTTCATCACTTTATTCCAAGACTACTACTACCGCTACCACTACTACTACTACTACTACTACTACTACTACTAAAATGATGATGATGATGATTATTATGATTTTACAATTAAAATAATTAATGTCTATCAAAGCCATGTGCAATGTGCTATTCTTGCTGTGTGGCATCAATCAATTCATTTACAAGTGTTATGGTTTCCCTAGAATTTGCTTTGTCATTCACAGGGTAGCCATCTTGTTTTCACTATTAAGGTGACATCAGAGCCATGGATTTGAGAGTTCCGACAAGTCGGTTGGTGACATGGTCCTCATAGCTTCAAGTAATTGTAGCCAATTGAGATTTTGAAGTCCGTTATAAAAAGAATGAGGCAAAACACCATCCCAATTTTTGTATATGTTGTTAAAAAAAACATCCTCTTTCAGAAACACCAAACAGAAAGTTCCTAACTAGTGTCATAGATTGGAAATATTGCTCCAAACATTGGTGCAAATTAATTTTTTCCCATCTTTGGACCTCTGTATCTCAACAACCATTGGAGCCTTTTGTTAGATATACTATGATGTGAAAGTCATGGTACATATCAGACCATTTACCAAGGATGAACCTTACATGTAGAACTTTGAGGTTTTTACAGACATTTGGAAACTCTAGAACATATGATATCTACAAAAAGTAGAGGCACATTATTACGGTGTGATTTGACTTACAGTGCTGCAAATTGTAATATATGATATTCAGGTCTGGGACTCTTAGCCCTGAAAATATAATGAATCTGACACAAATAGTTCTGGAGATAATTGAGTCTGAACATGGTCACTCATGCAATGTCGCTAAAACAAGCGTAGGGGGTGTACTTATTTACAGATTTTTTGTGCCAAAAGTATCCAGAGCTGAGTTCTGATATTGTGGATATGATCTATTGGATGTTTAAGCCATCACATACATTTTTTTCAGGCAAATCCGAGGGGGTCGAGTGGGAGATTTTTCAGAAATTTGCTGATTCCAGCTGGAATGACCCTGCTGAATTGTATAAATGGGTTTTAAACAGCATGAAAAGCCACTCATGCATTATATTTTGAAGGGAGATCTTCGATTACTGCCACATAGTAAGGTCAAATTGCATTCTCTACTATGTTTTAACAGTTTGGCTCCATCATAAGGACCAGCAGGTGATAAAATGGTGGGTTTTTGGTCAAGACCTGTCACACTGTAAGCACTACAGAAAGGAAAACATTGCAAAACATGACAAGGAATACACCCACCATTTAAGCTGGTGAAATCATGTCCAAGATAGGAATTAACACTGTTTTTTATATAAAATCATCTCATCGGTTAATGTATTTAAGTGTTAAGTGTTAACTGTCTTTTGTTTTGTTTTTAGTCTTCCTCGACATTTGCTGCCATTTATTGTCCCCGTCCCAACTCTTTTGAGACGTGTTGGATTTATCAAATTAGAAATGAGTACATATGTCCCCCAAAACTATATTTTTTCTCGGTTTTAACACTTAATATGTTGTCTTTTCACTATTCTCCATCTAATGAATAGATTGAATGTTTTGAAAATGATAGCATTTTGATTTTATTCACTGTTTACCAAACGTCCCAACTTCATCGGAGTTGGGGTTTGTATGTATGTATGTATGTATGTAGGCTATGTATGTATGTATGTAGGTATGTAGGCGTATGTATGTAGGCCTATGTATGTATGTATGTCAAATAAACCAAAAAACTGAAAGGGCCCAATTAAAGAGTTGAATTGCTTTATTTGCATGCACTGTAAAACATTGTATTGCACAAAGGTAATCATGCAAATAAAGCAAATCAACTCTTTAATTGGGCCCTTTGAGTTTTTTGATTACTTTACATAGGCTACGTTGTATATAACTTGTTGAGTTAACATGCAAACTTAAGGCAGCACGGGAGCTTAGATTTGGAAGTCGAACTGACTTCAAATGTTTTACAGTGTGGTTACCTTTGTGCAATGCAAGTTATGTACAATGTAGCCTATGCCTAAAGTAATCACAATATGGGTGATTTTCTGGTAAATTTGACTAGTGTAGCGTTCAGCTTGATTACGTGTTGATATTACGTGTTTCAGGGGCGAGTTTAGGCTATTTTTAGTGGGGCCACGGCCCCACCGTGACTTTGCCTCGGCCCCACTAGCTCAGGAGCCTTTTAAAATATTAGAACTATTTGTGAATTGGAAATGAATGCAATTGCGCAGTCGCTTTGCCCCTGCGCAATATTCTGATGCTACTGCCCCGTCTGGCAACCCTGTGTATGAGCTTCAAGAAAGGTCTTGTGACGAGTCTGCTACACCTCTTCTGATTGGTTTGCATCTTCATGCAACTGCCTGCCGCCAGAGTTGTGTTCAGTTATGATTTTTGCGAAAGTAGTTTCTGGATTTATCATGCAGCCGAGGCAGAACCCAAATCGGCGCATATTCTTGTGATGAGAAGGTATGGAGCACACACTACACACAATAAGGTGGTGTAGGCTACAGTGCTATGTGCGGACTATGATAACATTGATTGTCATCATAATAACTGACCATTAAAAACGTCCACTATTTTAGGTTGTGGATATCCGTGAAATATGCTTAACATAGGTAGCGGTGGCTAAGATCTTGTGAGGTGGTGCCTTGCGACGCACAATCTTACTTTCGCCGGTGTTATGGGGCTCTCTGTTGACCACTTCATGCAAGGCGAGTCAGTCAGAATCACAAAAGCTTGAGGTAGCAAGATAACGGAAAGAGGTGTCAAAATACGGATGGAATACAATGCGTATCAACCTACTGTGGAAACCATGCCATTTCTTTTACAAACGTATCAGGAAAAATCAGAGGACAAATGATGAAGACATAGTGCTAAATATGGGTTGTTACTAATAGCCAACGCTACAATCAGGACAGTCAAAATTATATATCTGCCTGGCAGCGTTAAGAAGTTGTGACTCGAGGGAATGAAACACTTCAGCAATTGCGTTGGAATAGCGAACAGCAAATCTCGGCTGAAAATAATACTGCGAGTCACCATTACATAGTCGAGGTTCGCCCACATGAGGTTTATCCATATTTTGGTGATGCTGTTGGCCTAATTGTGATATGAGAATGCGGGCTCTCCAACTTCTCACTTAGCCTACTGATTTTAATGATTGGGAAGTGTGAAGGTTGGACCTTACTTTGCTATTATTGGAACATACTGGCTCGGAATGAGCAGGAGTGACTTTGGTGCCCGTGCCGTTTCTATTGTCCATTTAGTGACAGGGAGCGCGCACCTTGTTGCGAGATTCCCATAATCGGCATGACTTTGGGCAGGGGATGTTTTAATTGTTATTTTTATGTTTGCTTGAGAAGGAGATGTCAGATTTTTTTAAAAACCCACAATGAATAGGCTATTTATCTATTGAGCTACCGATTGGAACTGTGGTTTGCTGTGCAAGGAGAGCACATGAGAGGGAAAACTCTTCTGATTATTTTAAAGTCACTCAATTGGCCTAGCCCTAAATATATCGCAGATATGCTACAGTAATATCCTCCAATTAGGAGTCTTAGTTCTTCAGTGTCTTTTTATACTTGTGCCAAGGGTAAAATCCATACCAGGTGAAATGGCATTTAACCATTATGCTGCCAAATGAGGAAACAAGCTTCCTGTTCAAATTACTGTAGAGCTGCCCTAACAGTAGGCCTAGGCTATCATGTTTTGACAAAAAAAGCTTCATTGTCATCTGGCTTTGTATCTACTCTGTATAATACTTTATACTTTATTATAATATTTTCCTCTCTCTATTTCTTTCCTCTCAATCACATAAGCACTATGCCAACCATTATGGTGCATATGACACACAGTAGGCTACCAATCACAAGGATTACCTATGTAGGTAATGTAAGTTAGATTTCGTGGGGGAAAATGTAATGTCATAACTTGTGGGTAGTCCTTCATTGACTGAACTGTTATTTAAAATTGAAAGCCTTTTGAAAAAAAAAATCTCAAATCTGAAATAGAAATGGAACGCTTACTCTGTCAGGTACTTCTGTCAGGTACCACTGTCAGCACCAGGGGCCAGGCCCACCTAAAGATCATAAGCTAAAATCGCCCCTGGTGTTGATTCTATATTATTTTCTATAATATTATATTTCATATCTGAAAGTAGAAATAAGAAACTAGTATAAGAAATGTTTTAATGATCCACTGTGCATATGTGGACATTTGAATGACATAGCCCAGTGTTTCTCAACAGGGGTGCCGGCCGGGGCACCCTGGGGTGCCGCGGGCCCCCCTCAGGGGTGCCGCTTGAAACGTGGTTGATAAATAAATGATGTAATATAATACATATTTGTCTAAATTGATAAGTTAATGCTAGTCAGTGGAATCTTTCATCTGCCATTTATGCACAATAAAGTACATATAGGTCGCCCCAGTCAGCTGTAACTTCGAACGTAGGTCGTGAGACGTCTCCAAATGTGTTACTTTTCGAAGCTTGTGTGGTATCGGATGCGATGCCATGTTACGGCTTGTTGGTTTAGGGTGCCTTGAAATTTTTCATGAATTGAAAGGGCGCCTCGCCTAAAAAAAAGGTTGAGAAACACTGACATAGCCTATAGGCCCTATAGTATATTGTGTTGAAATATCAAATTGTAGTTTGACAAATTGTGATTATCATATTGTCGTCAAGTCTCAAATTGATTATCAAATATCATTTTCTGATTTTGACAAAAAAGTCAAACAATATTTGAAGAGCATTTGAACAACATTTGAATACACTATAGGTCCGTGTACTGTTTTGTTCATTCATTATTCTATTTTGGAACTCGCACGACAAATGAAAAATGACTTGTTTATGATGTTTTAGACTTGAATATCACTAGTGAAATGGAATCAAGCGCCATGTTTTGATATCTTTTAGGAACTGAAAATGAAACGCTGAATTTTGGAAAAAGAAAAAAGCAATAAAGAATATAACCTTCTGAATTTCGTCTTTGGTTTACTTAGGTCCCAGATTCGGGTGACCTGGAAGTAGGTCTAGGTTGAGCTTTCATTAGGCTACATGGTTTCTTTGGAGGCAAATTCCGATTCATCATAGCTACAATTTTCCGCGACGTTGCTCACTTGAAAGATGTGGTTGATCTGTGATGAGTGTGCAAAGAATATTTTGTGACGCTCAGAGCTTGTGCTACGCTATGTCTACTAGTAGACATCCAATAACATCACGGAGACCACCAGCTTACTTTGTTACTTTCATAGCGTCGCTAGTTTTTTGTTATAGTTTTTTTTTTCACTTACTCGTTAATCCATGTCAAACGCGTGCATGGTCTTTGCGATGGCGTGGGCATTATTAGGAAACGACAACTCCATCGTAGGTAGTTGCGAGGACCTCGCAAATATCAGACGACTTCTGACAGCAGGGCTACACGGTTTTGACAGACAGCTGTCCTGTTGCTCCACTCATGCCGTTTTCGCTCCACCACCACCACTCCATTTCAGCGTCACTGCAGTTGCAAGTTACATTCACCGACACATAACCTTGCTCTAACCATTGCCACATTCTTTTTCATCCGTCCAAAACCTACAAAACCGAAGTAATCCGCGATAGTCCGATCATTGAAAACATTTGATCAACAGTAGTTCCAGCGCGGGCATCTAACACGCAGCCAATGAATGTGAAGCTGCGTTATTGTGATTAACGGCCAGCCAATGGGTGTGGGCTACATCATGACGGTAGGCCTAATGTTCATGGGTAATGTAGGCGCCGTTTTAACGTTCATCAGACGGCAGTCTGCCACAGATCTGTGCTGGCAGCTGTTTGACGTTCGGGCGTGCGCTAGAGTCTACCGACCAATTTGGCTAGTGGATGATTTTTTCTACTAACCAAAATGGATTTTCACCCGCATTTGGCGTGTTGGCGTGTGTTATTAGAGCCCTGGTCTTTGGGATTCATGAGCACGATTGTGCATAAACCAACGACATTCCGCCTTACTCAACCAATATATGCAGATGCTGTAACAGTGCGACCGGGACAGAGAAGACGGGAAGGGCAGACCAACTGTCATTGAGAACATATTTTGACAGCTCTAATGATCAGCATCTTTCATCAATTTCCCAGCTTATCTCCAGCATAAAGCACAACCTCCTCATATATCGTCGGCTTGCTACCAAAACCGCCTAAGTCCGAATTTGGTCGAAATGAGATTTTTGCATAAACTTACTCCCCTACCACAGCTGCATCGCCCTGCCTTTCTGCCAGGGTCATTGATCAATCACAACAGTCACCAGAGTCAAAAATCTGTATGTATAAAGTCACACACTGCCTATGAGAAAATGAATGACCAGGGACGTAGCTATAGGGAGGACAAGGAGGGCATTTGCCTGTAGGCCTAGGGCCCTCCTGCAGGTGGCAGGGGTAGGGGCCCTATTATGATCTTGGCAGGTGGTATGGGGGCCCTATCTATTCATCCTGGGGCCCTGTGCACAATTGTTCTGCCATTTTTGATGCAAGAAGCCGTTAATTTACATCTGTTGAGTTTTTTTTCTCACTCTCTCTCTCGCTCTCTCTTCAAAGACAATGGCAATGTTTTAAAACTTCATCCTCAGACATCTGTCTGAGATAATCTTATCACACAATGGTTGTAGCCCTACATTAATTAATAGTTGTAGCCTTGAAACAAACTTGGCAACTATTAATCGTTTACTTTATTTGATGTTATCACAGATTTATAGAAGACTGTCGTAGACTGCATCATTTCAGGATATTCTGTTATATCGTATCCTTATGTAATTTGTAGACTTTGAACAGCATTGGATTGATGTCAATAGTGCAATGCATATTTACATGAGCAGTGGGATGACCATCACAATGTGTAAAGTATCCAGTAGTGGTTCTATATCATATTCTGAATGCCACGGTCATGGTGTTGAAGTGGGCGGGGCACAGTTCTATGACCAGGTTACCTCGGTCATGGGCAAGGTTGGGAGGGTGGGGCAGTTCTATGAGCATGGAGAAGAGCAGAAGTTAAGCAAAGATGATAAACAAGGAGGAGACAGTTCGTGAGGAGGTACAAGGACCAAAGAAGTGCCCCACCCCTTCATCCTCCTCCATGACTGATGGGACCTCAACATGGAGATTGGGCGTCACTGCATGGCTTACTCTGTGTGGCACTGCAGTTGGGATCTGCCCTGATATGAGCAATGTATGCATTACCATTGTGGCAATTGCTCTGGCACAATGACAAAAAGAGTTATACTTTGGATGAGAATGCAAATAATGTTTCATTGAAAGCTAATATGACTGAAAGTGCTAGAAAGTAAAAGAAATCTGTGAAAATCTGTTGGTAGACATGAGATTTACCAGCATGCTAGATTTACATGTCTTAAGGCAAAAGAAACCCCTAAGTGTTTAAGTTAAACAGTTAGACTTAATACATAGCATGCTAGATTGTTACAAGGTCTACAAAAATATTTCAATCATTCACCATATCCAGGATTAAAGTTTGGAATAAAAATAAAAAAGAATAGTATAACTATCAAAATAATGTGCAGTGCATTGTTCTTGTTTTGCTGCTTCAAATAATTTCTTTTAAAGAGTTTTTTTTTCCTTAGGAGCCATTTCATGTTTGACTTGCAGCTTCACTCAAAATAAATAAAGAAAATAAATTAACATCTTGGTACTGTTTGTAGTGGACCAATGACACAGACATGATGACAGGATGATGCAGATGTGGTAGGGGAGTAAAAAAGGGGAGTTCTGCAAAAATCTCCTTTGACCAAAATTATTAGGGGGGACTCACAATTGCTCTTTGCCCAGGGTCTCAGATATCCTAGAACCGCCACTGATGTTTGGCGCCCCCTTTGGTGCCTAGTTTTTCCCTGTTTTCCGAAAACCCCAAAATCGGACTTAGGCGGTTTTTGTAGCAAGCCGACGATATCCAACGACATCACTAATGCTCCAAATACACCAAAGTGAACTGTGTAGGCTATTAAACGTGTGTAAAACAGTGGTATGGTTTAAAACATGTGGTAAGAACGCACGCTTCAGCTCATTAATAAACTTGTCAGCTAAAGAATACACAACCGATTGCACATTGGCCATATGTTCCCTAATGCATTACCTTCCTGCATGTAGCCTACGGCTCAATTCCAAACAGGGACGGCAGCTGTCCTTCCAGTGAGCTAACTGGACATCGAGTCATGAAGTGTGGATCGAAACGAAAAATTGCTTTATTTCCTCCCTCGGCAGTTGACTGCATTTGTGGGCGTAACGGGGATATTTGAGGTCAGCATCAGATGCTGACTTCGCTGCCTTGGTACCCAACATGCTGTGCGCCACCTCCCTCTCAACCGGAAACCTGAAAAACAAACATGGCTACTACCCAAGCTACTACCTTATCATACTCTTTATTCTGACACTTATGTATGTAGATATTGAAAATCGAATGGATAAATCAAAATGGATAAATCAACATTGTAGTATCTAAATATGCTGTCGCTAGATCTATTTATAGCCTATTTTACGATTCCGCCGTCTGACGATCATTCACCGTTCAAATAGCATGCGTAAGCTAAGCGCTAATGTGATGAACGTAACTCCCGCCATAGAATCGCCGTAACATCAAATGCTGAAATGTACTGTTATTTTACTTATACTACTGCATAAATATTGTAGAGCACTTTTAGTTTAACAATACTAATACTGTGAACGTTCTGTAGAGTACTGTTATTTAAAAGTTCAATTGCTGCTGAAAAAATGTTATATACTGTGATACATTAAACAGCAATGAGCTGTATTTGATTTTTGGTGTGAAATAACAGTAGAATTACAGGTAAATATAATGGCCAGTAACTGCCGTTATTTTGCAGGGAAATTTTCTTAGAGTGCACCCACGGGGACCCCGGTTCATGTCCGGCCGGGGTCATTTCCCGATCCTCCCCTATCTCTCTGTCCCATTCGCTTCCTGTTGCCATCTTCAACTGTCCTGTCGGTTCACTTCGGTTGTTTCTGGTGTACACGTACAGCGAGCCTCAGAAATTCAGAGAAATTGCACAATGTCTTTACAATGTGTCATTCCTGCCACACAAACTCAGATGCCTAACTACTGGACAATGAACTAATTAGGTATTTTGTCCCAAATGGTCATGGTTTGGGTCCCCATTTGACCGACTGACATCTGCATCTTTTTTAGATTTACATTTAAGCACAAGAGCGCAAACACAGTTTTACAGTTATGACATTCAACCATCCATGACAATGGATTACACTGTGAGTTGTCCAATTGCAACAGAGACCATATGCCCATCTCACTATCCAACCTCCCATCTTTGCCTTGATCTGTGGCCTCGTGCTTTACTGACATCCCCGCGTCCGTGGAGAAATCAGTTGCCCTGCTGAAAGCCTTGGCACAACAACTTTTTGGGGTCTTTTCCCCAATCAATCTCCCGACTACAAATGAGGAAAGGACCTTTGAATTGTGTGTTTAAGAGATATGGAATAAAACTTGCCTCACATGTACAGGGCCAAGATGGGAGGTTAGATAATGAAGTGGACCACTGTAGTAGTGGAATGCAGAACACTGGCCCCACCTTGTGGAACTTTCGGATGCAATGTTTGAAGCTCCAATGCACTGCACTATGAACTGAAAGGTGTGTTTTTGTCATTGCATTATATTAGAGTACCTTTCACCTAGCTGACAGATTTATCCAAAGCAACTTACAGTTTTTTTTTAAGTTATTACAGGGTATTGGTTACAGTCCCTAGAGCAGTAGAGCAGGGTTTGGTGCATTGTTCAAGGGCACCTCAGTCATGGAGTGAGATGGGGAGTGAAAAAGTGGGGTTCGAACCTGCAACCCTCTGATCTTAAGCCTTGACCGTGGGGCCAAAGCTGCCGGTGTGTGGTTAAAGGCGAGTGCACACCTAGCCGATCCGACCAGACGTCCCAACTACGCCTAGTCAGTTTGTCTGTCTGCTCCCCTCGTGCTTGATTGGGCACAGTTTGCTCCACGAACAAACCGCGCAGACTGCACCCGCTGTGGACACTCCCCCGGGTAGCACCCAGAGGGATTTTGTTATAGGGCCTACAGTATAGTAACTTCCGCGTTTGAGAGCTCACGGTTCGGCTGTCCTTGTTGAATGTTTTCATGTTTTCGCAAAGTCAATTCTCTACTTTTCGCAAGTCGTCACAAATAGGAGTTGAATGCATTAATGACTCTAAATAGGCTAGCCTAATGCCCATTGGCAAAGCCCCCCTCCTAGACTATTCATCCATCAAGACCGCATTCTATGTCTTGTCTTTTGAGCACAAAACTCTACGACTTTCGCGGTTTCATTAGCCTACTTCACTGTTGACTAGTTGACTACGAGGAAAATGGGCATTGTCTTAACAATCACAGTGTAATGCTACGCAACATGCACGTTGTCCTTTTTTGGCTTTGTAATAGGACATTTTGTCAAGGGGTAGAATGAATGCAAAGTGGAACACATTTACAATAGGCAGACGGTAATTTTCCAATATCTAGTTGTATATTAATGCGGATGGAAATAATGCTGCCTAATACACTATCCTGCTAATCGACCTCAACGTTTGTCCAATTTCGGGCAGCTCTTAAGTGATTTCAAGCTGGTTTATGAATCTGGGCAGGCGGATCATTTTACCCTCTCTCTCCCCCTCCACTCCAAAGTCAATCTCCACTCATCACACATCGGTGCATGCATGAATCAAAAAATCTTAACACATTTGTAAAAGCCTTATAGTCTAGGTCAGTAGTTAATTTCTGTGCTTCATCTTACGATTTTTGCCCAAGTTTTTCGTCTCGCAGAGGTTGCTCAGATACAACAAATGAAGAGGTTTTTTTCCCAAATGAGATATAGGCTATCCACATGCGTGGATATATCACATTTTGGAAAAGAGCTCCTCATGTGCTGCTTGGACCGCAGCATTTCATTAGAGACAGGGTTGAATGGACGTTTCTCACACGTGTGCGCCTTTTCTACATGTTTTTAAGCGCATATGTGGATCCTTTCCTGCATGTAGCCTGCTGATTTCTAGACTGAGGTAACAACTAGAGGTAACAAATGCCCTCCCACCTCCTGCCCAGTTAGCACAAACCAATCACAGTCCGGCATGGAGCCCGACCACCGACGCTGTCCTCAACCCAACTGAACATGTTTAAAGTCTCCCGACGGAGACCCACGACCACCAACATCCTCCAACTACCCCAGACACAACGACACCGAACCAATTCTGACCCAACTGTAGCCAACGTACGACAAGCCCCAAACGTTGGGTTGGTGTAGAGTGCCCTTAACATACTGTATTTGTCTGCTAAGTGTGTGTGTGCAGGGAAGAGGGAGACCAGCCCCAGGGAGACAGGGGGCCCAGAGTTGGGTCCTTAATACATTGTATGTACTGGATTTGGGGCCCTTTCGGATGACTTTGTCCTGGGCTAAGTGAAAGCTGTCAGCGGCACTGCGTTTGTGTGCGTGCGTGCATGTGTTCAAGCATGCGTGTGTGCGTGCATATGTGTGTGGGGGTGTGTGTGAGCACTATCTGTGTGGCAGAGTCTTGGAAAAGTGAGTAGTTCGTTGAGGTAACATGCCCAGACTTGCACTTGCTGAGTGCCAAGACACCTGTGTGTGTGTGTGTGTGTGTGTGTGTGTGTGTGTGTGTGTGTGTGTGTGTGTGTGTGTGTGTGTGTGTGTGTGTGTGTGTGTGTGTGTGTGTGTGTGTGTGTGTGTGTGTGTGTGTGTGCATGCGTGCGTGCAGGTGTTTCAGAGGACAATATATGGCAGGAGCTTTGCCTGACAAGCATGAACGGTGTGTGTGTGTGTCTGTGTATATGAGTGATTCTCTAATTCGCCTACACTTTTAAGTCCGTGGATTTTATTTGGCAATTCCACTAACTATTAACTGCATCCAATGATGTTTTGGACATGTAAAGAAACTTGTTTTGCCCAAGAATGTTGATTCACAGTAATCATCACATTATGACAAAACTGTCAGAAAGACCACTGTCCTTTCCATTATACATGAAATTTGCCATTTTATGTGTGTCCACGAAAACTGTGTTAACTGTGTCACGGTCTGAAACCTCCTCCATAAATCAGTAATGATTTGGTCTTAGGCCATACGAATAACATCACGTGATGTCATAACCTCTTTGGCAGGATACGGGAAGACTTTTTGGTAAATTTTGAGCTCCATCCTTCCATAATTTAATCCATTCTTTTTCATGTTCTCATAGCGGGAAAATTGCCTGTCAACTGTGTTATCAACATATTCATAAGAATCTGAATTAGAAATCACATGTAGAAAAACACAGATAAAGCATACAGATACATGAATTGATTAAGGTGTTGTGGTGGAACTTCTGAGGTCCTCAGTTAGCACAACACCATAAAAATGGCTGAAATGTCAACGGTGTTACCGTCAATGGTGTTACAATTAAGTATGACAGTCAGGGTTGCCAGATGAGGCTGATGATTTCCAGCCCAAAAAATGATCAAAATCCGCCCTAAAAACCCGCCCAATTCTATTGATTTATATGGCAGTGGGAAGGTTTTTCTGATAGATGCCATTTTTACCCGCACACGGCCATCCTAAGCAGCCCAATTGGGCGGGAACCAGCCCAATCTGGCAACACTGATGACAGTTGAGGAGGAGTATGTTTTTGCCAATTTATATCCATATTGACAGACAAACAAACAAAATAATTTGTGTTCTAGGGAGATGGGTTTGTCTGCTCTGTTTTTTTCTCCTAAAAAATGCCGACTTGTTCCCCTGCACTGTTGACCGTAACACCGTTGAGTAACACCGTTGACTGTTTTGAAAGTGTTTTTGCGCTATTGATCCCTTATGTGTTGGAAAAATCCTATGAACATACACTAGGGATTATCTCTGGAGAAGGAAGTCTTGTGTAAGGAGGGTGACTATATTCAAATCAGACGTTACAGGGATTTATGATGAAAAATGTGTCAGTCTGTATCACAGTGACTCATAAAATCCTACTTATGAAGCTCAACAATCACATTTTCTATATCAGTTGCACAGATTAATGACAACATTACTGCTAAGGGACATAAGCACTTTCAAACATATATTGTTTCAACTCTGTAGTATTTTTATATATGTTTGAAATGACATAGTATTTGTCCATAACACTGTTGACAAAATAATTAAGCAAATGTTCGCTTTCATTAGAGTATTTATCAAATGATTTAAGATTAAGCTTGGCAATTTGTTTGTTCGGAAACTTAAATATATACACTATGTAAACATCTAGGTCATTTAGTTGAAAGAAAATACTGATAATTGACATTTTGCTTTTGCCAAAAGCGTAGGGGAATCGTAGAATCACTCCCCATGTCTCATTGCCTGAGGCCTTATTATTGTCATGTGCATCAGAGTGGCCTTTGGGCACCAGAAACTGGCTTTGAGCCTTACCCGAGAGAGAGAGAGAGAGAGAGAGAGAGAGAGAGAGAGAGAGAGAGAGAGAGAGAGAGAGAGAGAGAGAGAGAGAGAGAGAGAGAGAGAGAAGGGATGGGTAGGTTAGCAATGCAAAGTGTAGAGAACAGGTGTATTCAGGTATTCAGACTGTTGCGTCAAGAGAGGTGTCCTGACACAGGTCAGAGAGAAATATAAAGGGAGAGGAGAGAGAGAGGGGAGGGAGAGAGAGATATAGAGACAGAGATAGACAGACAGGGAGATAGAGGGGAAGGAGTTATGAGAGAGAGAGAGAGAGAGAGAGAGAGAGAGAGAGAGAGGGAGAGGAGAGAGAGAGAGAGAGAGAGAGAGAGAGAGAGAGAGAGAGAGAGGTGTGCATAGAGGGAAGCGGGACAGCTGTGTCAGGTGAAGTGTAGAGGTGTGTTCAGAGAAGTGTGTGGCTGGCCACCCATTGCAGAGCTGTTGGGAGAAACTGAAGGATTGCTACTTTCAACAAAGCACCAGGCCACATACAACAAGAGTTAAGGAGGGAGGGACATATGCGTTGGGTGGGTAGAGAGAGAGAGAGAGAGAGAGAGAGAGAGAGAGAGAGAGAGAGAGAGAGAGAGGACCGGCAGGTGTGTCTGACAGGTGGAACTGTAAAGGTGTAGCTGACAGCAGGTGTGTTCAGAAAGGTGTGTGGCCACATTGTAGTACGCTGAGCTGCTGGGAGATGCTGAACGATTTCTATCTTCAACACGGTACATAACTCCACAGTAAGTTACGGACCTTCATATTGGTGTGTGTGTGTGTGTGTGTGTGTGTGTGTGTGTGTGTGCGCGCGTGCGTGCGTGCGTGTGTGTGCGTCCGTTTGTGCGTGTGTGCTGTTTAAATGTATGTGTAATTCCAGCTGAACTGTCAGTTCACTAAGTCAAGAACAGAATAATAGTGTCTGGCTACATATGCATACATTTTATTGGACATTTGCAAGAGTTTGTTTATGTCGGTTTTACGCAGCAGTAGCTGTGTGTTGTCTCGCTCAATCACCAGCCTGTTTGTTTAAACAGACCTACTCTTTACAGACCAAACCAACCAGGTCAGCTGCTTTACTTACTACCTGGCTACCTGTCATCCTCTTAGCACACCTTGGGACCTGTTGCAGAACTATGTATGTCCCCAAGTCTGTGTGTGTGCGTGTGTGAGTGTGCATGTGTGAGTGTGCGTGTGTGTGCAGGATTGAGGGAAATTGAACCAGTGACTGCATTACTTAAAATGTCAACCACATACACATACACAGACACGTGAAGAGTTGTTGAATTAGCGTTGACTTAATCCTTTCTCTGCTCACCTGCACACACAGAGTAGAAACAAAGTCTAAGCTGGGCAGTACCAGAAAAAGTGGGCACACACACACACACACACACACACACCACACACACACACACACACACACACACACACACACACACACACACGCACACGCACACACACACACACACACACACACACACCACACACAGTATCGTAGAAAGCGGGTGGGGCAGCAATGGTAATGGCTTGACTATACGACTGGCAGAACTTGTGGGGTGACTTCAGGAAGCATGTCACTCTGCGAAGAGACGAGAGAGAGAGAGAGAGAGAGAGAGAGAGAGAGAGAGAGAGAGAGAGAGAGAGAGAGAGAGAGAGAGAGAGAGAGAGAGAGAGAGACAGAGAGAGAGACAGAGACAGAGACAGAGACAGAGAGATTGGGCAGGAGCCCTTTGTGGAGGGGGGGTTAGCCCGCAGCACCAAAGTGTGGAGGTCGGGGGGATGCAGAGAGCAATTGCACAAGTGAATGAATGAATGAATGAATGAGTTTGTATGCGCTCATGTACCCAAGTGAGCAAATGCTGCCCATTGTGGACAGGCTGTGTGCGGTGCTGTCTGAACACCTTTAATGTAGGCCTATACCCTGAACCCTGCAGTTAAAAACCAAAACAGACGGGTCACACCCCTCCATTTGCATAATAACAGTTCCCGTGTTAACAGTTTCTCTGAAGCTTGCTACACTGCACCGACTGTTGCCACAAACAACTGTTGCCTACTAACAGAATTGGCACCCAAGGGCACAGTTTTAACTGTTTAACAGTTTTTACTGTGCCATCATTTGTTTACATGTACACAAAATAAATCTTACAGGGAAGTGCCCGATGATATCTAGTGTTAACGTACTTCAGATTTCACGTGCAACAAGGTACAAATATAGGATATTATATTGAAATGTATTTGAGAATTTGGCTATTGTTATTTATGCAATGTTACTGTAAGTATACTATATGTCACGGAACGGTGTGTGATGATTTAACAGTTGGGTACTTCAGATATAGCCTTCAGCTAGGGAGATCAATGGGTGAATATTGCATTGCATATATATTTTTTATTTAAATATTTTTTTTCAACTTAATTAGGACAGGATAGTGAAGAGTAGGACATGGGCAATGAGTGGGAGAGAGATGGGGAGGGTTTGGCGAAGGACCCAGGCCAGGAATCGAACCCGGGTCAGCCACATGGCAGGCGAGTGCCCTACCGGATGGCCACGGCAGGGCGACATTTTATATTACTGGATCGTTTTGCGATACATGTCGTCTAGACTGTGTGGCCTTTATTTGCATTAGTTCTAGTATCAACTGTCTCTGTGAAGCTTGCTACACTACTGTTGCTCCTCTAACAGAATCAGCACCAAAGGGTAGGGCGTTAACTGTCATGCAAGCAATTGTTTTCAAATAAATGTCAAACAGGGAAGATTTTGATGATACACGACTTTTGAGCACTTAAAATATAACCTGAAGAAATATGTACTGGGTTTAAAAAAGAACTGACTGTGGATAATGAAGACATCATTGTTTTGCTTTTATATATTGTATTACACAAGGTTGTGCTTTCTTTCTCTTTACCTAATGACAGTATGTCTATGTTTTTCTATTTTATTGTTCACAGTTTGTACTATACATACAGTACATTATAAACTAAATGTTATTAGGCTAGTATGTTGAAGTACTTCATACGATGCCATCTCTCTCTCCCTCTCTCGGTCTCTCTCTCTCTGTATCACTCTGTATCTCTTCACTGTATGCCTCTCTCTGTTCCCAGCACTTCTATTACGATTCACCTCACCACCACCACCACCATAACCTGTTTCACACCTTCTATGCATCCATAACCAGGATGGTAGGAGAGAAAAGCATGCAACATTCACCAGACCCAGTCATCCAGCCTACCACCACTGAAACCAACACCACCCCAGCCACCAGTACCACCACCACCACCATCAGCACCCCCTCTGCTGGCATAGCATTCCGGTTGAACAAGTCAGAGCAAAAGCCAAAGAGAGTGAATGGCGACACATTTCAGCACTCACCAGGCAAAAACATCCAGAACAACAACCTGAACACCTACGCAACCACGTCCACCTTCAACAATACTTCCAATAAATCCAACAACGCCTCCACTACCCCTTCCACCTGCAAGATGGAGAGCAGGTCCCTTCGCAAGTCCAAGACGGTGAATGAGAATACATTGCATTGTTCACCAGGCCCAAACTTCCAAAATGCCAGCCTCGGCACCAACACGACCACCTCCACCTTCAACTGTACTTCCAATCCATCCAACACCCCCAATGACTGCAAGGTGGAGAGCAGGTCCCTTCGCAAGCCCAAGAGGCCTCACTACGTCCCCCGTCCCCTGGGCAAGCCCTTCAACTACCAATGCTTCCGATGCCCCTTCACCTGCAACGAGAAGACTCACCTGTTCAACCACATGAAGTATGATCTGTGCAGGGATTCCATCTCCCTCATGGCCAAATTGGGACGTGACACCCGGCCCGCAAAAGTCCCAACCAGCTGCACCACCATCACCACCACACCTGGAGAAGCCCCGACCTCCACCATCACCACATGCGGAAAAGTCCCAACCTCCACCATCGTCAATGCGCCTGCAAAAGCCCCAACCTGCAACACCATCAACAATGCTACCAGCTCATTCTCCACCCAGTCAGCAAAAGTCTTACAATGTACCACCTCTTTCTCCTCCAAGCTCTCTACCAGCACCCCCATATCCACATTCAGCCCTGTGACTACCACTGTTTCTGTCTCCACCTACAGGCTTCCAACCTCCACCTCCTCCAGAGACGGGGCAGATAAAACACCTGGTTTGATTTCATTCCCCTCCATCTCTACCTCCTTTTCCTCAAACTACATCTCCCCAACCTCCTGCTCCTCGTCCTCATTTATCTCCCCCTCTAACTCCACCTGCCAGTCTCCTTGCGAAACCCCTTCCAGTGATGGGGCAGAGCAATGGTCTGGTTTGGTGCAGAGACCAGTTTGTGGTGTGATGAACATCAAGTCCATCAATGACGTGCTGTCTGAGGAGACTACTGCAGTGGCTGGCGGTGATGTGGCTGTTGAACAATCAACACACCCCTCTTGTCCAGAGGTGGTGCATCCTAAACATTTCATCACAGAGAGCAAAGACAAAATGGGAGAGGATATGTGTGATGTAATCAGGGGGGTTACACTGGGAGGTGAGAGCTCAAACAGGCCCTCCTCCATCACCTCTTCCTGTGCTGAGCGGGACACCATGAGGCCGCTCAATGTCATTGGCTCTGCCTTTAGTCCAGTCTCCTCCCCCAATTATGTAATCTCAGAGTCAACAATGCATGACAATAAATCTGCCTTTAGCCTAGCCACCTCCCACCATTATGACGTCACAAAATCGACAGTTTGCCCCCCACCAGCCATTCAGAACTCTTCACCTCCCTGTCCCGTACCTCACATATACACCCCGACGCCCCTTCGGCCGCTGCCTCGTCCCCTTGTTGTCGGACTGGATCAGAAGCTCTCACTTGGGGCTAAAGATGGAGACGCCTCCTCTACACTGTCCTCAGACCACCCTGTAGATCGCCCATATAAGCCACTTTACAGCCCTTACTTCTCGTCTACAGTATACAACAGCCAATCAGGGTCACATTTCCAGCATGCCCCGCCTTATTTCCTGGGTAACCACAGTCAGTCTCTTTTGCCAGGGCAGCAGTTGTTGGGCCAGGAGCATCATCCAACATATCACTATGGAGTTGGTGGCACTCCTATGACATATGGCTCTTACCACAATTTCCATCCGTATCCTACCCCTCCACATCATTACCCTCAACCTTACCCATATCGTCACCTACAAGTTGTACAGACTGCTTCAGGAGCCTACCTGGGATCCCTTATTGTACCTCCTGTGCATTTACATAGCCTCCTCTACCAGAGGCCCACTGCAGGGTATCCCTCTACCCGAGACGGTGATGCCGTGGCTGGGGCAAGAGACGCTCAGGACCTGGGTAAAGTCAAAGTACCCCGGATGAGCCCCCGTGTTGAGTTTGCTGCCTCTGGATCCCCGAGCCAACCCAGCACTACTGGCAGCTCCTATGGGGACTACAGTTCCCTGCAGTCATTGCAACAGGGCAAAGCCTCTGGAGATGGGTGCCACCAATCAGAAGGAAGGACTTCAGTCCAGCTGCCAGGAGGTGAATTGGATGATGCAACCAGGTGAGGCATTTGATAATGTTTCATTGGAAAGTAATGATTAATAGTTGCTAATGCATTGCATATAGTATTGTAGGCTTATATTTTATGATATGGGTATCTGTCTGTCTGTCTGTCTGTCTGTCTGTCTGTCTGTCTGTCTGTCTGTCTGTCTGTCTGGGGCTATGGATGGATTTTTGTAATGCTTTATTTTATATTAACGAAACTGTGTAAATATTTTCTTCTCTCAGGTTAACACTGTCAGCAAGGGACACTGAAGGAGACTTGCACTTTGATGATGGAGATGATGTCGATGTCCCTCTGGACCTCTCCAAGCCTGAGCGATGTGGTGAACATGCAGTTCTACCCCAACGCAGCTGGGGGCAGTATGCCGCACGACCAGAACTTCCCCTAAATCTCTGCCTGAAAGAGCCTCTTCATTCAAAACACTCAAGCCTTTCTCCTCACAGCGAACCGGAGTTTGCGAGATCGAGTGACTTTTACATTGGAGACGCAGAAAAAATCTGTGACAGAGACTCAGCAGAGTCCGTAAGATGGAGACACTTGACTCGACATAGTGACTCGGCAAAAATCGGCGAGGATGAGGATGAGTCGGCAAGACTGAGTCAGTTTTACAACAGTGACATGGCAGAAATCAGTGAGAATGAGTCAGTAGAATGGCAGAAACGGTTGGCCGCTTTTGCTCTCTGTCAGCTGGCTGAGTCCCGTCCCTTGATGACCACAAACACCACAGACGACACTTTGATGATGGCTGCCTCCTTCAACAGAGCTGACAACATAAAAGACACTCAAAACACCCATAACACACACATTACCTCACCTTTTGTCTCTTTTACTAACCCATCCATCCTCCTCGCGCCAAATCACTCATCCTCTTGTAATTTTAAAGATAATTTGTATTTTGCCTCTAGGCTATTGCCTACAGATACTGGACATGCAGGCATACACCACACTAATACAACCAAACACTCTGATACACACTGTGTTGGGGCTTCAGTGACTTGCTCTGAAACAATGATGTTACCTTATGGTATTGCCAATGATAAAGATGTTACAAACATGTCCAATGATACAACCTTAAACCTAATCACTACACACTATGATACGATACCACACACTATGGCCAATAGAAATGATACTAAAACCATGCCCAGTGACTCAATCTCAAACGTAAACACTGCAATCCTGGCTATGTCACCCTCCATCAGCAACCTAGCAACAGGCTGCCACACCCTGAGAGTCACCTCAGTGCAGCCACATATCACCTCAAATACTAGAACACCACCTAGGGAGCAAGTAGCAGCCTGCACCCCCAACTTGAACCCACCATCGCTGAATGCCTCACAGACCAACTTGCCATCCACATTAGCAGTGCCTGTCAACACGTCTTCCCCCGTAACTGCAACCACACGGGCGCCTCCAAGCTCCATCACCACCCAGACTGTCGCCAGGAGAACCCGAAACCTCAACAAAAGAACCACCAACACCACCCATTCACCAATCAGGAGAACCTCAACCATCACCCAGGCAACATCCGAAAGAACCGACAACAACTGCAAACCATCCAAAAGAACAAACAACATCACCCATACAGCATTTACCAATACATTGTCCAAATTGACCTCCACCACCCCCACATCACCCATTAGAACCACCAACATCACCCCCAGCCTATCCAAAAGAACTATGACTACCATATATTCACCATCTGAAAGAATTGCCACCCACACACGATGCAAAGGGCCAGACAACAACACTCACACACCATGTGAAAGACCCATCAACCACACCACCCCAACACTATTCAGCAAAACCACGGACACCACTGCCACACTGTCCAGCAGAACAAAAATCATTCCCAAGACGCCATTCAGCAAAAAATCAGACAATACCAATACGCCAGTCAGGAGAGTCACAAGGCATCAGGCTAAACAAACTGTTGGTACCGTTAAGGATGGCAATCAGAACACAGCCAGACTATCAGGTGGGAAGATAATTGGAGACCCCACCCCTCAGAACATGACTAGCCAATCAAGAGAAAAGAAAATAGGAAACACCACCCCTCAGAGCAGAGTAATCCAATCAGGTAGGAAGGGACTTCAAGCCAGCCAATCAAATGGGAAGAGGTTTAGAGACTCCACCCCCAGCGAAAGAGAAATGAGGAAGAGGCGAAGGAGTTAAGTGCAGTAAAAGAAAATTAGAAACTAAGAAAGAAAGACCGAAAGAACTATTTTATCTTGTGATTTATTGTGACTTATTTCTGTGGTTGTTTAAGTGCTCACTGATATGTACATAGGCTGTAAGTATGTTTTATAGTATGTATACATATGTTTAATTATTATATATTTATCTGTGTACCTGTGTTTGTATTTATTTATTCTTTATTTAGCCAGGATTAGCCCATTGAGACTAGGCGTTTTCTTCTGCCCAGGGCCGGCCCTGACCCATTTGGCACCCTAGGCAAGAATTTAGATGGCTCTGAAGAAGACGTGTGAACATCGAAACGTTAGTCTTGGCGCTTGCCCAATAAAACGTTATTTTCCACATCTGAAGATGCTCCGGTGATTCCTTTCTTCCCCTGCAAGGAATATCTTACGTTTGCTTAAAACTATTACTCCTTGTTGTATTCTGCGTTTATTGTAGGGGTTTTACTATTTAAAGTGCTACACAAGAAAAATGGCCATATTCCCACCGTCATGAAGATGGTCACGTATATCTCCCAATATATATAAGCTCATATTTTTGTGACTTAACAAATAGTGGGAAAAAGTAGACTCCTGAGGATGGGCATATCTAACACAAGACTCAATAATTTGCTGAAAATGTCAATGAAAGGTGTGATTGTAATGAAGAGTCCAAACTGTGTATGACTGAAGTTGTGCCCCGATGCACTAATAATTCTATAAATACTCCACCCACACAGTAGTTTACTGTGATGTTTCCTAGTTCATCACTTTGGCATGCTGGTAATCTTTGATGCTGTGATGTGCAAGTTAGGGGAGAAATGACAAGTGATACAATGATTTTAGAGTAATTTGCTGTGTGCCGTGTCACCACCACAGTTGCATAGTGTACCAGAAAATCAGAGTAATTAACTGTGAGATTTCACAGTAAATTACTCTGAAATCCTTGTAATTTTTTACTGTGTAGAAAATCTTTAAGCTAACCAGATGTCAAAATACATTGTAACCTACTACTGAACAGCAACAACATTTGGTGGATAATAAAATACATCTTATACCTACAATTATTGACAGAGGAAGGTAAGGGGTAGGCCTACACTACTAATTTCCATTATAGCTTGCACTGGGCCCTTCTATCAAAGTCAGTCAGGCATTGTTACTAGAAAAGTCTCCCTGCTTTCATAAACAGATGACGTTAGCAGTTGCTATTTATTGATTAGCGGTATGATGTGCTATTAGTTTGCCGTTCTCAATAACATTCCTTGTGCAACAGGAAAAATATAATGATGACATCATCTTTACTGTAATATTACCTCGGTCTTTGCAGCATTTCTCCTCTTCTCCTTTCCTTTTTCTTCCCCTGAGCACCGGACAGTTTAGGACGTTTGGACATTGTTGAATTTCACCTGACTCTTCAGCTTGGCTGGGGTCCGTTTCTCGAAAGCGTCGAACGACTCAACTCTCTCTCGACAGCGACGCTCACCACTAAATCCAAGGGAACGGTAAGACGGTCTTAAGATGGTCTTAAGACGGTTAGCAACTACAAGAATCGAGAAACGGACCCCTGGTTGATAAGACACATTTACAACAACAACAACAACAACAACAACAAAAAAGGCGACCAATTCCCCAAGCTTATCAGACAGAGGGAGCTTATTACACAGAGGGAGTTTGTGGTGAGGCAGGGAGACTCTTAAGTAATATAGAATCGTCACTGTTATTATTATAGGTGTTTCTAACAGTAAAATTAATATTAAATAAAACATACCACCTTTCAATATAGAGGGGTTATTTTCCCTCCCCAATTTCTGCCACTCTGGCGCCCCCTCATGGTCAGCGCCATTAGCAAACAATTAGGCTGCTATGCTTAGGAGCTGGCTCTGCTTCTGCCAAGGAGGCCTGGTCAAATGAAGAGTGTCCCAATTCAAATCTCAGGTTTCGGGTGCAGGTTAAAAAAAAATAAGTCCATAGGTAATGAAAAAAAAACCACACACCGGTGAGCTCCCATTTAAACTATTGTATTTCGTGACGTTTCGGGCCACCCTGGCCCTCACACAATAAAATGGATTCAATGGGAGCTCACTGGTGTGCGGTTTTTATTTTCATTACCAAATGAAGAGTGTCCACATTATGTGTTCCTATGCACTGTGCTTTTGAAGCAAAATACATTCATTTTAAAAAATATATAATCGTGCTCACTCAAAATGTGTCATACAATCACACACACACACACTGTAAGTACAGAAGGAACTGGCCAACCTCTGAACCCAATACCCCCCCCCCCCCAAAAAAAAAGAAAAAACAGACACACACTCTTAGCCTGATAAACCAGCCTAAATGTGAGACCAGAGTAAATTAGTCTGGCCACGATGAACGATACCTCCGAAGATTGTTGATGAGAACAACCTGTTGATTTTTCAAACCGTGCCGGCACTCTGACCAATCGGTGATCTTTGCCGTTGATGTGCTTTCCCAACGGTGTTGCGAGGTTCGTCGTCACTCCCTCAAAACCCCGCCCACTTTGATTCAAAACAAATCGCTGCGTTGTGATTGGTTTTGCCTGACTCAGGGCACAGCGTTCAAACGTTCTCAGATCCGAGGCCAGACCCACTCACTAGCTGAAAAACTTTGGCGTCCAGCGGGTGGCGCTGGTTTACCAGGCTAACACTCTCTCTCTCTCTCTCACTCACTCACTCACTCACTCACTCACTCACTCACTCACTCACTCACTCACACTCTCTCTCTCTCTCACTAAGACTCTGACACTTGTTATTGTTACTGTGCTGCCCCCCTTCTGTCACAAACACACACACACACACACACACACACACACACACACACACACACACACACACACACACACACACACACACACACACACACACACACACACACACACACACACACACACACAGAAATACAAAGGGGAAACCGTTACTGTAAACTCAGCAGGTTAGGACCTGTGGCTCAGTGGCTTGGGACACATCTAATCACACACAATCTTAATTTAAAGTAGTGGTTGCCAAACTTTTTTCTACTCCTTTTGGACCTAAGAATATTTTCGCGAATATTTTAAATTTGTGCAGTTTTTGCATTTTTGTTCAAGGCAGGGCTTTACATACGTAGGCCTGATTAAAATTGGTTTTTGACTGGAAAAGCACACCTCCGCCCTCTTGTGGACAGAAAAACAGACAAAAAAACAAATGAACAGAGGAATCCACATCAAATTTGGTGGATCACATAACCCCCTTGGCAGAGGTAATAAAGAAGTGAGATGTGCTGAAACATTTGTGTGCGTGCGTGCGTGTGTGCGTGCGTGCTTGCGTGCGTGCTTGTGAAGTACTGAGTGTGCCTATCCAAGAATAAACCGTGACAATAGTGGTAGTAGAACAGAGACAAAAATGTGTTTGACCAAATAGAAGAAGGAAGTGGTGTGGTTAATGTAAAGAGCCACTCAGGGTGGCAGTCCCCCCCCACCCCCACACACACACTCTTTCTCTCTTTCTCAGCATATCTAGTATCTCCGTCTATGTCTCGGTACAACATTTATGTGAAGACACCTCGAAGGGAGGTACTAAAATACCACTGAACATTTCTCAAGGCATCAGAGGGTACAGTAGCCAGACTATCTTCAACCTGACGGAGTACGCATCTTCTGGTAAGAGTAATCAGTCGATGATATGATGTAGTGATCAGATGAGATAACATGGTAGTTACTTATCAAAATAACTTATCACAGTGCATTTTGCAGTGTTCATTCAACACATGAGTGTGAATTTGAATTTGAATTCTAGATTGTATTTGGTATAATTATGACAATGTGATAATAGCAATGTCCTACTTGGCAAATCTATTATAGAATGTAAACGTTCTAACCGTTAACCTAAACTGTTACAGTTGATATACATTTTAACAGTGTGTGTAAACCCATACCATTCTCTAAGTGTTGAATTAACACTGTATAAACACTTCATTGTGTATATGTATAAATAGCCAACACAACTTAATATTACTCTGAAGTTCATCAGTTAAGACGAGGGGTAAAAAAAACCTTTTTTTTAAAAAAAAAGGAGAAGTTGAACACAGCAAGGTGTGTATGTGTGTGCGTGTGCGTGTGCGTGTGCGTGTGCGTGTGCGTGTGCGTGTGCGTGTGCGTGTGCGTGTGCGTGTGCGTGTGTTACAGTGCATCACTGGAATATGGGGTTGCTGGTTCCCTCTGGAATGGGGTCCTGCATCACAGCCATACTCTGCCTTGTTACTGGTAAGACTGTTATGCATCGTCCTTTCCATTGTCATTTTTTCTGTGTGCGTGCGTGCATGCGAGCGTGCATGTGTGTGTGTGTGTGTGTGTGTGTGTGTGTGTGTGTGTGTGTGTGTGTGTGTGTGTGTGTGTGTGTGTGTGTGTGTGTGTGTGTGTGTGTGCGTGTTATAGGCTATATTTATTCTTCTGTTTGTCTCTTTCTTTAGGCTATGGCACTGTTCTCTCTTTGTTAAACCACTGCATTTCTCTCTCTCTCTCTCTCTCTCGCTCTCTCACTCGCTCGCTCTGCTTTGGCAGTGCTGAGCTGTGTGAGGTGTGCAGATATCTCAATGAAAGAGCATGAGGGAGGCACTGCTGCCATCCACTGTCCGTCCAGACAGGAATATGCAGACTACCCAAAGTACCTGTGTAAACAGATTTCAGAAGATTGCGCTGATGTTATTCGCTCTGATGGAAGTGCTGAGTGGACCTATGAAGGGAGAGTATCTTTGCAGGACAAAAAGGACAAAAGCAAATTCACTGTGCTCATTTATAACCTGGTCACGGAGGACGCTGGGACATACCTGTGTGGAGTTGACACCTGGGAACCGGACTATGGCAATTATGTAGC
Source organism: Engraulis encrasicolus (assembly GCF_034702125.1). Classification (NCBI taxonomy): domain Eukaryota; kingdom Metazoa; phylum Chordata; class Actinopteri; order Clupeiformes; family Engraulidae; genus Engraulis; species Engraulis encrasicolus. The sequence continues at coordinate 50,125,635 of NC_085857.1, forward strand.
TGACATCAGAATAGGTTCGTGTGTTATATAGTATATTGTACAGTATGTTGCAGTTTAGGTTAAAGGGGTATGCCACTATTTTGGGGCTTAATACAGTTAAAATCGTTGGCTGGGGTTTATAAAGGTGGTAAAGTGTCTTATTTTTCATGTGAAGCGTTGTCTTGCTTTAAGACAAGTTAAAAGAGGATGTATGTCGCTAAGCTAGTGAAAGTCAATGCATCCATGTAGCATTGCTACATGCTACACGGATCCATTGACTTTCACTAGCTTAGCGACATGCTCCCTCTTTTAACTTGTCTTAAAACAAGACAGCGGCTTACATGAAAAATAAGACACTTTACCACCTTTATAAACCCTGGCCAACGATTTTAACTGTATTAAGCCCCAAAATAGTGGCATACCCCTTTAATATGTATAAACAATACCAATACTACTCCTCATTTGCACCCCCCCCCTCTTTAATCCACTCAGTTCCTAAGACACCAGTTCCAACCGTCATCTCTGGTTTTCCACCGTGGGCCACCACAGCTTTACAAAATAACTCATCCAGTGGTATAAAACATATTTCTTCAATTTTTTTTGGTAACTTGTTGATCATACAGTAATGGGATTTTCCACTAATGTGTACAGCTCGAAGGCACCACGCAATATACTGTTTTCGTATTTGTAATGAATTCAGGGCTAGACTGATAAGCTGGCAAACAGGGCATTTCTCCAGTGGGACGACAATTGTCAGAGGCCAGTATACTGTGGGTGACCGGCCCAAAATTTAGAGAGCGTGGCCCTTTGGTCACATTCAACATCCGACTGAACCAATCAGGATATGGTTTACTGGTCAGACCAAATACTGGTCAGACCATTACGTCAATGATTCTAAATGTGTCCTGAGGCATTGCACATTTTTGCCTAAAATTAACCAAGCAGGCCCTCATGGATTTTGTGAGAGTTGTGTGAGAGGGACCTTTTCATGAGACTGCAGATGTTCATGTAGTCACCAAATCTTAGTCGGCTATTCACTCATGTATTGCCTGTACCGTGTGTAATCCCTTGTTTTCTCTTTTTCCCCTCTTGTCTTTGTTTATGTTTTGTTGTTCTGTATTTTTGTCATAGCGGTGACTACTCACAATGTAACCCCTCAACTGCTCACCAACACCAAAGAGACAGTCTTCCCACCTGAATACCCAGATGTTTCATCAGACCATATACGTCTGTGTGTGGGTCTTGTTGCCATTTTAATATTATCGTCTGGGATTTTTATACTACTGAGGAAAACCAGAGGTACGACACACACGCATGCCCCCCCCCCCCTCTCCCCCAACAACACCCCCCCCCCCCCAAAAAACCAACGCACCTTGACCCTGCTAATCGGACATGCTAAGAAAACTATACGCAGTGTTGACAGCTGGCAGGTAATTGGACACTACGATACACACCATCTCCAGAACTAATTACATAGTGTGTGCGCAGAGGCAGGTCAAAACATTTTTGACAGGGGGTACTATTGGTGGGGGTGTGTTGGTTTGTGGGTGCCCTCCCCCAGAAAATTTAGTATTTTTTAGATGCAATTTCCTGCATTCTAATCAATTTTAGGGCAAGGAATGGCAATCCCATCTCACTCACTCTCTCAGATCTGAGATGTTGAGATGACAAAATAAATGTCACATGGCCACGCATGTGATGCTATGCTGAGATTACTAGTCATCAGTCATGACTGAAAGCCCAAAAGCGTAATTTTAAATGCTGAATCTACCAAACAGTAGGTAGGCCTACACACAACACAGTCATTTTTGTAGCAACCACAATCAATGGTAGCAACATGGACTCAAATAATTGGCAAGATAATTACTGTAAAGGTGGTTTTGAAGGCTGGTTTGGTTCGTGGCCATGGGGCCAAGTTGGCCTGCCCCTTGGGGCATTGACCCTTGGGCCCCCCCACCCTCGGACCTGTCTTGGCCTAGGGACTATAAAAGTTAATTGTACACTATATTGGATGGCACATTAATCACCTTGGAAAGATTATTATTGAATAGATGGTTTTGAAGGCTAGTTTGCGTCGTGGCCGTGGGGCCAAGTTGGCCTGACCCCTTGGAGCCTCTGGTCCCCTGGGCCTGGGCCTGGTAGGCCTGTGCATTAATCCACCCCTGCACACACACACACACACACACACACACACACACACACACACACACACACACACACACACACACACACACACACACACACACACACACACACACACACACACACACACACACACACACAAAGTGGGGTTCTGAAAACATTCCGAATGGATTCTAGAAGAAAAATATTTCTGTTTCCGAGTGTATACGCTTCCGTGTGTTTGTGTAGAATATATTTCCTTTATTGATGGTGAAGGAAATTAAGGTGTCTATCAGTCTTTCTTATAATATGAGTGAGAAATGAGCTGTATAGAAAGAGTTTATACAACAAATTCCTTTTTTCTTTGTTTCTCAACAACTAGTGGCTCACAGTCCATTTACTCATCAGTACACAATAACCGTCAAACATTTAAGACAGGTGAGCCAATTAAAATTTATTTGCACTTGTAGTCATTCCTGCCATTCACACTGTATCCATCCACATCTTCTGTATAAGAAATGCTATGACCTGTGTATTTAGGAGACTGTCAATGATGAAAATGATGACGATGACCCCCAAAGATCTTCACCGTACCACAGTTTGAACCAACACACCACCCAACCTGACCCAGTCTACCAGAGCATGAGCCCCAACACCACCCAACCTGATGCAGTCTACCAGAGCCTGAACCCCAACACCACCCAACCTGATGCAGTCTACCAGAGCCTGAACCCCAACACCACCCAACCTGATGCAGTCTACCAGAGCCTGAACCCCAACACCACATAATAGTGTATGGGTACTTCATGATTAAGTGGACTTGCCCAAGCAGCACTTACTGTAATCTCTAAATCCTGTTTATTGCTTTTTGCTTACTGTAAGTGGGCTTGCCCCAGCAAGTCCTACATTCTGTAATATTTAATATTCAGTCCTGTATATTATTAAGGGGGCTTAGCTATCTTGTTATCTGGAAAATGCATCTTTCTTCTGTAAATCGGGAAAGTATTTTTAAATGTGTAGTTGTCAGCATTCTTGTATACCTGACATTCTGGGTTTTTTTTTTTTTTTACGTCTAACACTGTCAGGAACACTTTGTAATAATTAATCATTGTTAATCATTTTGAAAAAGTTGTGTTTTTTTCTCTCAATAATCACAATAATCTAAGTAAGTAATATACACGTTTTGTGCAGATGGTGAGGAGGATGGGAAGGAGGATGTATGTGATGATTTTTTCACCCCTGAAAAGTCTTTATATACTTTAAAGAAGAAGATGATGAGGGTGATGATGATGACAGCGAATGTGTTGTTTTTGTTGTTGATGATGACGATGAAGATGAAGATGAATTTTTCACGTATGTATTCCTATATTTAAATGAAGATATTGATGACAAGTTGAAAAATACCTGATGGTCCTTTAAAGTGTCACCTTCTGCCACAAACATCTGCCCATGTCAGCAACATAAATTAAGTGGAGCGTAATCCAGGACTGTAGATATTGTTACTCTGTACATGAGCACATTATAATATTACAATTCTACTGTTTTGTTCAAACCAAGTCTTTATGTAATTCAAATTATTTAATAAAGACGAGAGAGATATCGAAACCTGCTTGAGTCATTAGTGAAGCACTAAGCGTGGCCAGTTCCACAAATAGCCCATGCAACAAGTAGCTCGAGCAAAGGAAAGGTTGCTAAGTGTGTGTGTGTGCGTGTGTGCATGTGTGTGTGTGTGTGTGTGTGTGTGTGTGTGTGTGTGTGTGTGTGTGTGTGTGTGTGTGTGTGTGTGTGTGTGTGTGTGTGTGTGTGTGTGTGTGTGTGTGTGTGTGTGCGTGTGCGTGCGTGTGCATATGAGCATAGCAAAGGTCCACTTCCTCCACTATGTTTTTTTTTTCAACTGCAGACAGAGAACATAAGGTCAGACAAAAGGTGAAGGCTACAGCAGTCAGGCTATCAGTCAGGCTAGGGTCCTGCGGACAACAAGGAGGGCAAAACTGGCAGAGTACGATCAGGTACGCAAGACAAAACCAGACATCTGATTATAATATAGTGATAAGGCTCCAGATAAGCTTAAGCTAATAAGATTGTTAACATGCTTTCTCTCTCTCTCTCTCTCTCTCTCTCTCTCTCTCTCTCTCTCTCTCTCTCTCTCTCTCTCTCTCTCTCTCTCTCTCTCTCTCTCTCTCTCTCTCTCTCTCTCTCTCTCTCTCTCTCTCTCTCTCTCTGTGCGCGCGTGTATGTCATTTCTGATATAACTTCATAAACAGGGTGGTTCCTAATGTCATGGCGTCCTCCATCAAAGTCATTCTCTACCTTGTAACTGGTAAGAGTGTTATATGAAGTGCAGATAGAGCATCTATCTTTCTCTTTCTCTCTCTCTCTCTCTCTCTCTCTCTCTCTCTCTCTCTCTCTCTCTCTCTCTCTCGCTCTCTCTCTCTCTCTCTCATATCTGTGTTTGTTTTTGTTTGTCTTTGTACGCTTCAGAGTGTGTGAATGTTTCTGTATTATCCGTATTATCTGTGTTTGTGGAATTATGCCATAGAATACTTGAACTCTAAAACATTTTTGTTGACGTTATTTTGTAGAGTCACAGCATATTATGTGATAGGGCCTCTGAAACATGTTATGGCTTGTTTGAAAGGTGAGACATTTTCCTCTTAGTGGATGGAGACGGTGTGTCCCAAGGAGTTTTTATTGGCAATCTACCCCATGTAAACCAAGGCGGGTATCCACCGAAATCTCCAAGAAAGGGAGATATTGAAGCTTTGGTGAAACATTGGCTGTTTCAGAATGTTGCACGTTTAAACGGGGACCAGTTGGTATATTGATATGAAATTGGTACAGGCACTTAGCTCCCTGTTTGTGTGTTTGTGTGTTGTCCTTATCGTGACCTGACACCTCCTCCTACTACGTCGGTCAGTCAAAAGCATGCATTTCACCTCCAGAACTTCACAGCAAAGTTTGGTCTCTGTCCCTACACAAGCAATGTCTTTGCACACACGAAAGCGGTCTTCAGTAACATGCAGAAGGTGAAACATAACCGAAAGCAATAACCGAATGGCAATTTAGTGTCTCTGTTCCATGCAGTGTTTACGTAGCCATCTATACTTACACAACAGAATAAGCCGTGGACGACTGTATATGATCATGTGACCCTGACCTCCCTCTCTCTCTCTCTCTCTCTCTCTCTCTCTCTCTCTCTCTCTCTCTCTCTCTCTCTCTCTCTCTCTCTCTCTCTCTCTCTCATTCTGTCTGCTATGCAGTGCTGAGCTGTGTGTGCTGTGAAAAGATGACTGTGTCAGGAAAAGAGGGCAGCACAGTCTCCATTGACTGTCCACCTGCTGATGGTGCTGCAAACTACCCAAAATACTTTTGCAAAGGCATGATTACAAATTGTGTTAAAGTCATTGGCTCTGATGGGAGTGCTAACTCAACCGGTAAAGGGAAAGTATTTCTTCTCGATAAAAAGGACAAAAACAGATTTACCGTCATCATTCATAACCTGACCCGAAAGGATGGTGGGACATATTGGTGTGGAGTTGACACCTGGGGACCAGATTATGTCACTCAAGTCTACCTCAAAGTAGGTATGTGAGACGAGCTTGAGGGGTTACACATTTGGAACTCATCACAATCCTAGTGTGTCATACAAAACAAACTCACTGTATAACTTAATTACACACAGTATATACGTAACTCATTAAGGTCTCTCTCACTCAATTCAATTCAATTCAATTCATAGAAGCTTTATTAGCATGACAAAAAATATTTTGTATTGCCAAAGCATTGGTTCAAGATACATTGGTAAAGATATAGTGAAATAAGTGTTAAAATAAACACACAAATGAATGCTTGTAATTGCATTGATAATATCAGCAAGAGAAGAAAGCAAACAGAAATGTGTGTGTGTGTGTGTGTGTGTGTGGGTGTGGGTGTGCATAGTGTGTGTGTGTGTGTGTGTGTGTGTGTGTGTGGGGGGGGGGGGGAGTGGCTTTTGTGGTGTCTATGCAATGTCCCTCTGTCTATGGCATGCACTGACATATTTGGCAGCAAGCGTTGCTGTCTGCCCTTGTTGTCCCAGTAGGATAGATAATGATTTGTCTGTATTCAGATCCGGGAAACCCAGGATTACTTGGTTAAATTTATTAAAGTGCGCTTCTCTAATTTTTGAATATTTGTCGCATTGGAGAAGGAAGTGCGCCTCTGTCTCGACCTCACCTGTCGTGCAGTGAGCACATATCCTTTGCTCTCTTGGCAGCCATGATTGTCGTCGTCTGCCTTTTTCGAGAGCAAGGCTGTGGTCACTGAGTCTGTATTTGGTCAGGATCTGCCGCTGCTTTATATCTCTGACAGTAAAGAGATATTCTTCCAGTTCATAATTTGTTTTGATAGTCCTATAACATTCTAATTTGCTTTGGGTTTTGGTTTCATTTTGCCAATGGTCCAGATATTTATCTTTGGAGTTTTGTATAATTTTGTTTACATTTAGTTTGGAAGCAGTGCTTGTCTGAGAGATGTCAGTATGTGTTAGATGGGGGTCGGTTAGTCTCAGTACAAGCTGACATAGGTGACTCTTTTCGGGGTTCAAAGCTTGGGATTTTGCTGCCTCAGAATGCAGCGTGTCTGTGGGACTTGTTTGGAGGTGCATCCAGAATTTTAGAGCTCTCTTTTGTATGTTGATTGCCAATGGATATCTTCCCAATTCTGCCCTACATGCATTTGTTGGTGTCTTCTTTTGAATTTTTAGGATCAGTCTACAGAATTCTGCATGGAGGGTTTCTATAGGATGCTTGTCCCATCTAGTGTAGCTGTGTTCACTGAGTGGACCCCATATCTCACTTCCGTACAGCGCTCTCTCTCTCTCTCTCTCTCTCTCTCTCTCTCTCTCTCTCTCTCTCTCTCTCTCTCTCTCTCTCTCTCTCTCTCTCTCTCTCTCTCTCTCTCTCTCTCTCTCTCTCTCTCAGTTCACATTAAATCACCTGCTCCTTACAAGGACACAGCACTTCCAACCACAATTACCAAAACTAGCATGTCAGGTAACAAATCAATTATATTATATGATATCAAATGATATGATATGGTATTCTATGATATGATATGATATGATATGAGATTATATGATATGATATGATATGATATAATATTATATATTATATTATATTATATATTTTTAATTGACACATGGGGACAAGATTATGTCACTAGAGTCCACCTGTTTAATAATCTATGTGGTGACAGTTTTTAATTTATAATTAATGCAGTATTTAAGTGTGTGTGTGTGCGTGTGTGCGTGTGTGTGTGTGTGTGTGTGCGTGTGCGCATGTGTTTCTCTTTCAGATCTTAAGAAGCCATCTGTCCCTAATAAGAAGTCAGACACAGTTGCTGGGGCCACCACAGTCACCAACACTCCTACAACATCATGTAACATACTGAATACCCATGCCTTCCCTATCCAACTGTACTTTGACTTAAATTGTTGCCCCTGTGCTCTCCTTCTCTCTCTCTCTCTCTCTGTGTGTGTGTGTGTGTGTGTGTGTGTGTGTGTGTGTGTGTGTGTGTGTGTGTGTGTGTGTGTGTGTGTGTGTGTGTGTGTGTGTGTGTGTGTGTGTGTGTGTGTGTGTGTGTGTGTGTGTGTGTGTGTGTGTGTGTGTGCCTAGTAGGCCTATGTGACAACTCTTGTGTCTGTCTATATTTGTTTTTTGAGTGAGATAGATACAGAGAGAGAGAGAAAGATAAGGAGACAGTGAAGAAAGCAAAAACTGTAAACTGTAATTATAACGTATTATTTTTTTAATTATATATATATTAATTATAATGAAGTATTTTTCATTTGAAACGCGATTAGAGTTTCCCAGCATTTTGTAATTTTATGGTCAACAAGCACTGACACACGCCAATACATGAGCAAGCAATACACCACATCCCGAGGCACATTCTTAAAAAAGCTGTTCCATCAGGTTAACGTAGTAGCCAACCACCATGCTTGTGTTTTTGGAACTGTGCCATCTGCTGGTCATGATCAGCTTGGAGAAAAGAGAAGATGTTAATGATGCGTATTAGTAATAAGAACAATAACCTTATCTTTTTTTATTCTTTATTCCACTCAGTGCCCAGAAAACCAACTGACATCCCTTATTTCACACCATGGGTCACCACAGATGTCCAAACGCCCTCCTCTGGTAGTATTCAACATTTTAATCCCCTAACATTTTCAATACTGTCATGTATAGCACACAGTCCCATTGACTGCACTGTAATTCCTTCATGACTCTTCAGATCACTTTAGCTTAAACCTTCCTCTCTAAGCCAATACCTGTCATCTTTTACGGTGGATTCACCCCGGGATATTAGCGTTCGCTTAACGTGTCCGGGAGCTTCGCGGCTGCCTTTCAGACTGCACAAACAAGCGTCCACATTCTATCCGCGGGCAGCAACCATTAATTTCCGATGGAACCCGCGCATTGCACGCGGACGTCTAAGTATTGAAATAGACTTGAGTTCTATTTTCAAGCCAGGAGCATCGCGGTGCCGCTCACAGGGCCGGACATGCGCCATGCTAACACCGCGCTCCTGTGTGCAAGCCATAATCTGTTTTCATGTATTCTAACCGATTCGGACTGATACCGGACATGTTAAGTGGACGTCTCCCGCTTGTGGTGTGTAAGCACCGTTAATATTTGCTCCCATCTGTACTCTGTGATATCTGCCACCCTGCAGGTCACCTTATGGTATATCTTTGTGTGTTCCTGGTTGCTGTGGGCCTGGTTGCTGTCCTGCTCTTGTCTTGTGGTCTTTTCATCCTGGTAAAGAAGAAACAAAGTAAATCCCAGATACAAGACACACCTACATGCACCCATATATGAACATGCTCATGCACATGAACATGCACAACAGCCTATTTGTACATGTCATTATGATGATGTGACCCTTACCATTTATTTGCACCATTTATTTTGGCAGAATGATGATTGATTGATTGATTGATTGATTGATTGATTGATTGATTGATTGATTGATTGATTGATTGATTGATTGATTGATTGATTGATTGATTGATTAGTTGATTTGCACTCTAAAATATTAAAAGACTATTATCATTGTTTATGCACCGTTGCTAAAAGAAAACCTTATTTGCATTGTGGACGTTGTGTTTGTGTGTAAATATATTCATGGGTTCAGTGAATGTTAAAGAGCAAAATGGAGAGTACAATGGACTAGCATAAAATAGGCCTACATACAATGTATTTCTTGATGAATTTGTGACAAAGAACAAAAGCCTACGCAGGTAATGCTACTGTCTGCTTGATGCTTATGTGCTTGCCATATGTCAATTCAGTGCTCAATCAAATGCTGATTTTGTTTCAAATTAAAAACCGTTTGGATATAGCTTCACAAATGTGTGAAGAGTCCACAAATAAATGACTATCTGATTTTGTTTTTTTCTGGTTAAACATTGGCTGAGCATTTGGATATTGCTGCACACATACTGTGTGTGAAAAGTTGTTTCTGTTTGTTTTTTATTAAATAGGGGATCAGGGTCCACCTATTCAGCAGCCCAGGTCCAAATTCAGAGCATCCACAAATTTAAAACAGGTAAGACAGTGGTCTTGGATAGTTTTTTTCTTTGTCATCATTCCTACGTGTCACATGCGATTCAAGCTATGGGCAGTCATGGGGAAATAGTTAGGGTGCCAGGCTTGTAGCCCAAAGGTTGATGGTTTGATTCCAGCCAGACCCGCCAGAACAGCCAGACTGAGGGACTGAGAATGGTAGTGTCTCTCCGCACTCCTCCCATTGGCCACCCTTTGGGTTATGTATAAATGCAATTTTGTTGTCTGCTGTGTCACAAGGATAATGGGAGTTTCCCAGGTGCGCTTTTACTACATTATAATGGTGCCTAGTTGTGGCTACAGCCACCCTGAAATGATGCCAAGCCAGCCCCTTAGCTACCCATCTTTATGAGGAGTTATTTGTACTGAATGAATTCCTTAGTCATTGTCATGTACTACACCTCAAATCTGACCTTTTTTTATGACCCTTAGGAGACTAACAATGAAAATGACCCCAACACCATCCAACCTGATGCAGTCTACCAGAGCCTGAACCCCAACACCACCCAACCTGATGCAGTCTATCACAGCTTGAACCCCAACGCCATCCAACCTGATGCAGTCTATCAGAACCTGAAGCCCAAGACCATTATCACCCGGTGAACAGAAACAATGTCTTAAGATTGGCTGAGCAGGTGTCCATTATCCCCTGATAACGGGACACCTATGAAGTAATGTGTGTAATATCAGTTTTCACCTAAACCCGGCTGTGCTGTGCCGTGCTGTGTTGCGCTGTGTTGATCTGAGCAGGGCTGTCAAATCAGAATGGTTGGCTTTTCCATTCGAAAATGTGCAGCCCCCAAGAAGGTGGCACCTAAGGCTGCACCTAAGGGACCATCTGACATTATGGAAAGCTAAAAAGTGTCTACACCAGCGAAAAACATTTGCAGAGCATTTTTTCAGTTTTCCTTGTTCTATTTTGCACTGTTTCCACATGCACTTCTGCAGATAAAGTGAGCCAATGATGAACACATGATATTGATGGTTGAAAGGTACCCTCACTGGCATGGGTTACTGTTGAGGATATCCAGCTCAGCAGCTTTCCTTAAGTAGCGGTTCTCAAACTTTGTTTTCCTGCGCACCCCCTTGTATATTTGAATGGTTCGCTTGCAGCCTAACTGCCACAACCCACTGCACAACTTTGATTAATATTAAATATATTTATTGGGATTTCATTCGTTTGACCAGCATTGTGGACTTAACACAATCACATGGCATATTTTTGCCTACGAGGGTATACCTGTAGATAGCGAGCCACACTGTAAAATAAATCACATCAAATTTACAGTGAAAATCGGCGGCTTTGGTTGTACAGTGACAATGTATTTGGCTTTATGGTCAAGAATGTTAAAATCTACAAAAACAACAGTGCTCTCTCCCATCCTCCACCATTGTTACTGTCCTGCCCCCTCATCTTCATGACACCATCACTGAGGTACACTGACTGTGGTACTGGTCCCCTCCTCATCCCACACCATCACTGAAGTACCCTGCCTGTGGTACTGCTCCCCCACCAGAGTATCATGTGAATGCCATAATCAAGAATTTGACAAGTGCAGGTATTAATTGAATCATAGCATATCAGCCCATAGTACTCAGGTGAGGGGAGTCACTGATTAACAGACTGATTAGAATGGGGCTACTTGTTGCTGACAAGAAAGTTATAAGTTAGAATATTTTATACTCACTATCATTACTTTCTTACATGGTGTAAAACTTAAGTTTAAAGAAAATAAAGAATAGTCTACAAAATTTAGGTGCAATTTGCAATTTGCAATTTTTTCGTTGACAATGATGATTAACAATGTTGGGGAACATAGCAGGCTACATGTCACTCTCGGGCAGAAACTCCACTTTTATAAATGTATTATCTCCACAATTTTATTTAATTCTATTAAATAGGCTAACTTATCAAATATATGTCCATGGAGACTCACCAGTAGAGCTGATTTATATTTTAATAACAGATATAGTAATACAAAAGAAGTGGAAATAGGAATGTGGACAAAACGACAAGCCTATACTTTGTCGGAGAAAGCAACTCACAACTGCAATCGTTATACTCTTTCTGCCTACATCCGTAGTTTGTTATGGTGCCTGTTTTAAAAGAGAGGTCACACCTCTTGACCAATCAGTGGGCTGGTTGTCAACTTACTGTTCAGCTCACTTCAGCCAGCCAGCTGGCTTTAGAGCTGAGTTGAGCTGAGTTGAGCGCAAGTCGAAATGCAAAATGTTGGCGGCTGAGTTGAGCTGTACCGGGAAAATATGTGCAGTGGAAATGACCCATATGTGTGTGAAGTGAAGTGAAGTGAAAACTCTGTAAAAATCATGTGGAAGATATACCCTCAGCATTCCAAAAGAGGATTCCATGCATCAAGACTACAATTTGTTGTTCATAAAAATAAACTCTATATAACTGAGATCAGCTTTAATAAAGAAGTGAGAGATGCTGAAACATTGTGTCGTCAGTACTGAGCATGACCTCTGAGAAAGGTGGCTTAAGGAAGACAAAGGTGCTGCTGCTGAGATATGTGTGGGTGGTGGTGGTGGTGGTGGTGGTGGTGGTGGTGGTGGTGGTGGTGGGTCGGGTGTTGAGACAGGCCTTCTTCCTGTGCTTTGTTTCAACTGCAGCTTCCTGCCAACCTTTTGTTCTAATCACACATCATCTGTTTCTATTTATACAACTCTTTCTGCCCTCTGCCCATCTCACAAAGTATTCCTCTGTGCCTTTGTATAGATCTATCGATCTATCGATCTATCTATCTATCTATCTATCTATCTATCTATCTATCTATCTATCTATCTATCTATCTATCTATCTATCTATCTATCTATCTATCTATCTATCTATCTATCGCTATGCAGTATGTGTATAATTAAGACAAAAAAAGACAAAAAAGAAAGTGAGAATTGTGATGAAATGTTCAGTTTTCATAGGCATACGGTAGGTGTGACCAGTACACTACATTCAGTGATTGACAAAAGTGGAGAAGTCAATACAGGCTGATTGCAAAAAAAGCAAGGTTGGAAGAAAGCCTGTGCGTGCATGTGTGCGTATGTGTGCGTGCGTGCGCGCATGCGTGCGCGCGTGCGTGCGCGCGTGCGTGCGTGCGTGTGTGTGTGTGTGTGTGAGAGAGAGAGAGAGAGAGAGAGAGAGAGAGAGAGAGAGAGAGAGAGAGAGAGAGGTCAAACAATGGAAGAGTGTGATGTAGTACTTGCAATATGTGTGTGTGTGCGTGCGTTTGTGTGTGTGTGCGTTTGTGTGTGCGTGCGTGCGTATACTGTGGTTTATTTCAGCTGCAGTTTCCACTTGCAGGATAAAAGATATAAAATAAGAGTCAAGCAGCAGGGTTAAAAAGACTGTCTAATAGCGTGTCAAATAGAGGAAGTGTCACTGGACCACTGACTGAAGGGGGTGGGGTGAGATGTTGTGAACCTCACTGAACATTACTCAGCTGAGTGCAATGTACAGTCAGTAGTGGATCTAAACAGCCTTACTGCGGAAGCAAGGGTAACGGACTCAAAGGTAAGACAAATCACATGCATGTTTATTATTATTGTGCATATTATTATATGTGATCATTTCTGTCAACTAAATGCAAAGTGATTTTATTCTAATACAGTGTGTTAATATCCAAATATGGCTTCTTTAGACTGTCACACCAGTGGTTCTGTCTGGAGGGTGGTTCTGTCTGGCATGGGGTCCTCTATCAAAGTCATACTCTGCCTTGTTACTGGTAAGAGTGTTGAAATAGCTGAGAGAGCATCTCTCTCTCTCTCTCTCTCTCCCTACCCCCCCCTCCTCACTCCCCCCTGGGTGTGTGTATTTCTTTACAGTATGTATTTGATAGTTAAACTGTTTGAGAATGAATGTATCTGTGTTATCTTGTATGGTTTTGTTAAAGACCTTTGTTGTCCCCCCAATTGAGAGGAAAGTGCATGTGTGATAGCTACTACTTACTATATGTGCACAGAATAAGATGTGTAAAACTACTTATGCCTACTAAACGTGCATATAAGCCGTGGACGACTGTATATGATCATGTGACCCTGACCGCTCTCTCTCTGTCTCTCTCTGTCTGTCTCTCTTTCTCTCTCTCTCTCTCTCTCTCTCTCTCTCTCTCTCTCTCTCTCTCTCTCTCTCTCTCTCTCTCTCTCTCTCTCCTCTCTCTCTCTCTCTCTCTCTCTCTCTCTCCTCTCTCTCTCTCTCTCTCTCTCTCTCTCTCTCTCTCTCTCTCTCTCTCTCATTCTGTCTGCCTTGCAGTGCTGAACTGTGTGGGATGTGAGAAGATCACAGTGTCAGGAAAGGAGGGAGGCACAGCTTCCATTGGCTGTCCACCTAATAATGGTCCATTTCCAAAGTACCTTTGTAAAGGCATTTATATAGAATATTGTGTTGATGTAATTCGCTCTGATGGGAGAGCTGTATGGACCCATAAAGGGAGATTATCTCTACTTGATAAGAAGAACACCTTCACAGTGCTGATCCATAATCTCACACTAGAGGATGCTGGGACATATGGGTGTGGAGTTGACACCTGGGGACAAGATTATTTAACAGAGGTTTACCTCAAAGTAGGTATGTGTCATAACTCAGCATCTGTGGGACTAACTCTTATTTTAGCATTTGCTGAATTTAGACGTAACTGTGTGCCCTCAACATGTTTGTGTATACGTGTGTGACTGTGCTCATATGTGTGGTGTGGTGCGGTGGGTGCATGTTTCTCTTTCAGATCCAAAGAAGCCATCTGATCCTAATAAAGACACTGCTGATGGGGCCATCACAGTCACCCTCACCAACACTCCAGGTACCAAATCAAGTAGCATACTGAAGCACCTATGCCCTCCTGGTTGAACTGTACTGTGAGTTATGTTCCCCTGTGCTCCCTTCTCTGCACTTCTCCATGTGTGTGTAAAATATGTGATGCTTGTTTGTGTTTGTGTGCATGAACGTTGTCTCCTGCTCCTTCGTGTGCCTTCCAGTTTAGCTAAGTATATGTTGGACACCTCCAAAGGAGGAATAATATTACTGGACTGGGACAGAAAGGTCCAGGGAGTTTTACGCTGCCCCCTCCAACTTCAAACAATACAAAACCCAACAGAGCATGTCCTTGAGGACTATCGGACCACTGGAAAACGTCCTGTATGCCAGATCCTGTGGCCTATACTAAGAAGCTGGTCCAGGAGCCCTCATGGCTCCAGGCTCTTCTATTAGATGATATAAGTTTTTGTATCTAGCATAGGCCCCCGGTCTGAGCAAGAAAATGTACGGTGCATAAAAAAATTCTGCTGCCTCCGTCCTCCTTTGAAGTAACTGCATCTCAGTGTGATATGATATGATATGATATGATATGATATGATATGATATGATATGATATGATATGATATGATATGATATGATCATCATGAGATATCATATATTCATATATTCATATATCATATCATATCATATCATATCATATCATATCATATCATATCATATCATATCATATCATATCATATCATATCATATCATATCATATCATATTACCTGTATATTATATTAGACATTGAATCTTATCACTGTTATATTCTATATATGTGGCATAAGCATATCTGAAATTAATCACACTGTGCTGCAGATACCAACACAGTCGCCCACACCAACAAACCAGGTAATCGATTATAGTATTATATTATATTATATTATATTATATTATATTATATTATATTATATTATATTATATTATATTATATTATATTATATTATATTATATTATACCCTATATAATATTAAATTATATTTATTGTGTGGTCTTTTGTCTTCTCTGTGACATAAATAACCATAAAAGGATTAAGATTGGAGAGCAGAGGAGATGTTGGTAATGTGTATCTAATAATAATAATGATGATGATGTGATATCTTTCCCAGTATCAATGCCCTTATCTTTCTTGTGCTTTATTCCACTCAGTCCTGAGGAAACCAACTGACTTCCCCTCTTTCACACCATGGGTCATCACAGATGTCCAAACACAGTCAACTAGTACAGTAATATTCAGCAAAACACAGTTCCTTGTTTTACCTGTACAATACCGCTACACGTTTACTCGACTTATTCCCATCATCTCTTGTAGTCTGCTTACTCCCATCCCATAAACTGTGATAATCACCTCCATCTGTACTCTGCTGAACTGCTTTCCATTACCCTGCAGGTCACCTTATAGTATATCTGTGTGTGTTCCTGGTTGCTGCCCTGCTCTTGTCTTCTGGTCTTATCATACTGGTAAAGAGGTACCGAGGTAAGAGACAGATACAAGGCACACACATACACATGCAGGCACACAAACACACACACAAGCTCATCCATTAGGCTATATTAGTTATAATGCATATTGATTGATTGGTTGGTTGGTTGGTTGGTTGATTGATTGATTGATTGATTGATTGATTGGTTGATTGGTTGATTGGTTCATTGATTGATTGACACTGCACAAATACTAAAATACTATCAAAATTGGTACTTTTGTTCATAAAAAGTACAGTATTTCCACTGTGGTGTATGTGCTGTCACTATGGTGTTTGTTCAGTCACTGTTAAACTGTAAAAGTTATTATGACAAATGATCCATGCTGAGTTGTGGTTCCTGATGAGTTTTAAATCACGGTAATGCTGTCGCTTTGTTTGAAATTAAAACCATTTGGATATATATTCACAAATATATGAAAGGAGTTCATGAATAAATATCTGTTTTTGTTTTTTTCTCGCTAAATAGTGGCTAAGCATGTGTTCATAAATAAACAAATTGATACTTGTTTGTGTTTGTTTTGGCTAATTAGTGGATCAGCGTCCACCTACTAATCAGCCCAGAGCATCACATTCAAGACAGGTAAGACGGGCATCATCGTGATCATACAGTTTTGTTCTTTGACTTCATTTGCAATCTATTCCTCGTGCTGTCATGGACAGACGATTAGGGTGTCGGTTAGGGTGTCAGGCCTGTTGGCCAAGGGTTGCCGGTTTGATTCCAGATTGATGGGGGAGTAATTAACCAGTGCTCTTCCCCCATCCTCCTCCATGACTGAGGTACCCTGAGCATGGTACCGTCCCACTGCACTGCTCCCTTTCGGGTCCATTGAGGGCTGCCCCTTTGCATGGGTGGGGTATAAATGCAAATTTGTAGTGTTAAGTGAGCACTGTGTGTTGTGTCACAATGATAATGGTAGTTTCCCAGGTGGCCTTTCACTAATGGTGCATCTATGTGGTGGCTAGACCTAGCTACAGCCACCCTGAAATTATGCTAAGCCACCCCTTAGTTACCTTTTGGGAAGTTGCAGCCTTTCATTATTTGTAGTCGTTCTCATGAATTACACCTCATATATGACCTTTGTCTATGGCCCTTAGGAGACTGACTATGAAAATGATCCCATCACTCGACCTGATGCAGTCTACCAGAGCCTGAACCCCAACACCACCCAGCCAGATGCAGTCTACCAGAGCCTGAACCCCAACACCACCCAACCAGATGCAGACTATGTCAACACCAACACCAGCCAACCTGATGCTGTCTACCAGAGCCTGAACCCCAACACCACCCAACCTGATGCAACGTACCAGAGCCTGAACCCTGACAGCACTCAACCTGATGCGGCCTACCAGAGCCTGAACCCCAACACCACACAATAGTGTATATTGGTACACTGATTACAGTATCTTCTTTTAATAGAAGTCAACAGAAATGTTGCACATGTCTATCTCGAAGAAGATTTAGCAAAATTATTTCATAATTATACACCTTTTTTGTCTCGTTCAATAATCTACGTAGGTTAGTAATAGACTGTTTTGATGATGATGATGATGATGATGATTGATTACCACGATGATGATTATGATGATGATGATTACCATGACAATGATGATGTTGAGTTCTGCCTGGGTAACAGGCCTTGGTAAACCTTTGCTACCCTCTCAAGACAGTGAGTGATTTTCAGAAAACCCACTACGGGGAGTTTTATTGAAATAAAGCGTAGGATGGTGGAGGAATATTGAAAGTCTTTTATGACACTTACAGTGGTGTAACGCAAAACTGTCCTTAAGCATTCTGTATGAACAAACCATGCCTTTGTAATTGCTGCCTTTACTGTGCATAAGTGACTTGAGTTCTATGTGGGCAGCTGCAGCCTAATGGTTGGGAAGGTGTTGGCGCAGGTTTGAATCCCACAATTACCTCTCCCTACACCTGCGTCCATTGCTGAAGTGCCATTGGGCAATTAGCTGACTCTTACCCTCTGGTGTGCCGTTCAGGAGGGAAGGGAACGGCCCTGCGTGTAGTTGCTGAACGCAGCAAGATGATGTAAATCAGGTTAACTGCAAGGTTAATTAGAGCAGTGGGTCTCAACCATTTTCAAACAAATACCCCCTTGAACTCATCATAAGTCTGTAATTAAAATGAGATAGACTAATGCACCCAATCTCCACAGTCTCCTTCTCAATGCCCCCCTAGGGCTCTCTAATGCCCCCTGTTGCAGTTGTAGAGGCCCCTGCTGAGGAACCCTGTATTAGAGTATTGAGATATTGTAATAGAGTATTGAGATATTGTAAGTAATAGGTATATATATATGCCTATATATATACCTATATACTGGTAGTGCAACATTTTGATGATTACTGGTAATCTTTTTTTAAGCACTGGGAAAAGCCAGCAAAAAACGTTGGAACAAATTTTAAGATTATGCATTCTGTTACATTATACATACGAAAATTGTATGGAGTCCTAATATAATTGAGACCAGTTTTCAATAAATAAGTGAGAGATGTCAAAAACGTCTTGTGTCCTTAATGAAGTATTAAGCGTGCCCCGTTCAAAAATTAACCGTGAGAAAAGTGGCTTGAGCACAGCAAAAGTGTGTGTGCCTGTAAATCATGTTACGGGTAAATGTTATATTATCTTAAACATAAGGCTATTTAAAAAAAAAAATACACCTTTGAAACACTCTTGTCAGCTAATGTGTGAAATAGTTGACGATAACGCAGCTTGACATTTCTGCCATTTTAGAGTATTGTGCAAACTGTTAAGTTAACAGTTAATGGAATCTACAAATTAAGCCCATGAACTTAAAATGTCACTCTAATTATAGAATGACCCACATATGACCATAGCAAACACGCTGAGGTCCACTTCCTCCGTGGTTTATTTAAGCTGCAATTTCCTGTACTCAGAGAGGCTCTCTATCTATCGAACTACCTGTGTCTCTATCTACAGTATCTATCACCATCAGTATCAATATCGCTGCCTCTTTCTGTATTGACATTTATATCTATCCATCTCTCTCTATCTTTCTCTATTTATGTACACTGTAAAAAATGCCTGTTGAAATTACGGCAAAAAACTGTCAAATTGCAACAGTCAGTGACCGTAAAATGTAAAACAGTTTATCTCTGTACTAAATATGGCAAGCCACTATTTAGTCAAAAAGCGCTACATAACTTTATTTTTGACAGGTGTCATATGTAGAAAATACTGGACTGTTCTCTGTAAATGAAGATATTGGAAAATACCGTTAAGTGAGATGAAGTAGTCAAGAAACGGTACATAACTTTATTTTTCACTGGTGTCAATATGTAGAAAATACTGAACTGTTCACTGAAAAGAAAATATTGGAAAATACCGTTAAGTGAAGATGAAGTAGTCAAGAAACGGTACATGACTTTATTTTTCACTGGTGTACACATATGTACACAGCAAATTTGCCAGAGTTCGATTGATCAGAGTTAGACTGGTGTTCAGCCAAAATCTAAACATCAAGAGTTGCAGCAACACTACAGAGTGTTATTTGACTCCTCTGGATCCGAGTTGTTGAGCTAAGAGAGCTAGAGAGTTAATGTTGAACTCCCTTGAGAGTTATGAAAAACGTGCCTCCCCAATTTTCAAATGTTTTGGCAACATGAGCAGCCATTTTTGTTGAGTCCCCTATAAGTGAACCAAACTCAATCCTCTGTTAGTGAACCAAATTGTGAACCAACAGACAAAGAACTCTGTTCTGCTTTTCTTCACATTGTGTATACTACAAAAAGTAGGTGCTCTTTCTGGTCGTGTTAGGCTTTTTGTCCTCTTTTAGTCCAATAGATCTCTTGTGATTGCACTTGTTCCAGGTGTAACTTGTCAAACCACTGATAGGCTGGTTGTAACAGGCAGAGTTTGATGTCAACACGCTATTTGATTAGTAGCCATCAATGAGTATTAACTTAGAGTACAACCCTCTGCATGTGTTGTAGTTCATCCTGCGAAAAATTCTCCACCGCAATATTTTTTTCCCTTTGATGCTTTGCCATCAGAGTTTTCGATTGAGAGGCAAATTGACACGGTAAACCTCTTCAAAATTCAGATTTTTTTGTTTGCATTCCTCCTACCCAACAGAAAGCAATGGAGTTGATAATGAATTGAATATTAATTACTCCACAGAAAACATATTGCCTGTCTGCTTGGCTCCAGGTGCCTCCACGTTGTAGATTTGACAACAATGAAGCTGGCAACTGAATAAACTGTGCAACAGTTAAGGACTGCAAATGGCAACAGTTTGCACATTTTGCAGTAATTCACTGTAACTTATTATTTCTCCGGTAACAGCCTACAGTTTAGCCTCATTTAATGTGTAAAATATACCTATAGGCTAGTATAATCTGAAAAAGTCTACCTGGGACAGTAATCCATTGAGCTCTTAGAAGTAGCCCAGTCTATTTGAAACTGTCATTCTACCCCATCCAAATCAATCTATCAATCAATTCCTGACCTCACCTGAGTGCTAAGGGCTGTCATGCAATGATTAACTTACTGCCTGCACCTGCCAAATGCTTCATCACTCGGGTCACATGGTTCACTTGAGCATGTATTTAAACAGGGACTGTTGCATTGTACTGCTCACTGGTTGCTAGCTAGCTAGCTGGCTGGGTGGCTGTAAGGCCGGCTGGCCGGCTACTGGCCTGCCCTCACCTGGCCGGCCCGGCTAGCAGGTCACGTTGTAAGGGTGGCGCATGGTGGCTTGCTAACTAGCTTGTTTGTTAGCTTGCTTGCCCCGCTAGCTTTGGCCTTCATTTTCCTTAAGGTTATTTTCAGGCCTTTTTTAAATAAAGAATGGATTTGCATACCCTTCATTGATGATACTAGACTGGTCCACCTGCCTGCACTAGACAATCTGGCAATTGGGCATTTATTTAGGTATCTAATTAAGTTGATGTTTATTGGACTCCAATGAGTAAAATCAGTCTAATCAGTTGTCTGTGATTGCAACTCTATAATTGGACTCACCTGAGTATAATCAGTCCAATCAGTTGTCTGATTGTAACTCCATAATTGAACTCACCTGAGTATAATCAGTCCAATCAGTTGTCTGATTGTAACTCTATAATTGAACTCACCTGAATATAATCTGTCCAATCTGTTTTGGCAACCACTGCTGCCATAATTTTACCGTAAAATGTAAAAAAAAAATAATACCGTTATTTATTTAACGGTAGGCTTTGGCAACCACTGCTGCCATAATTTTACCGTAAAATGTAAAAAAATAATACCGTTATTTATTTAACGGTAGGCTTTGGCAACCACTGCTGCCATAATCTTACCGTAAAATGTAAAAAGGAAATATACCGTTATTTGTTTAAAGGTAGACTTTGGCAACCACTGCTGCCAGCAATTTTCCGTAAAAACAACAGTTCTTTTTTTACTGTGTACACTGTAAAATAGACATGAAAAAATTAGGAAGAAAATAGTTAGGAACACCATGGAAGTTGTGCTACATGTGACGAAGAACTAAACCGCTAAAATCGTAATCTGTAAACTCAACATTAGCAAAACATTGAGACACAGTCTAACATAAAGACAGAAAAGAGAAAAAAAACAAACTTCAAAGCGCCAAAGCAAGTGTGCCACACTATATGTAGCGGAAGGGAGTGGTCTATTAACTGTGTCACTGGACCACTGACTGAAGGGGGTGGGGTGAGATGTGAACCTCACTGAATATTACTCAGCTGAGTTGTACAGCCAGTTACCAAGTGAGAACACGAGCAAGAGTAAAGGACTCAAAGAGCATGATCAGGTAAGACAACTCAGTAACACTTTATTTTAGCGTTACATCTATTAGCACTAATACATACAATGTTGATGCCGGTATATAAGTAACTTGTAAGGCATGTACTAAGCAAAATAAAACATTTGTTAGGTCCTTACTAAGGTTATATTTGTAATACATCCCTAATTGTGCATGATTAAGACATTTGCTTAGTACATACCTTAGAAGTTACTTATATCGGCATCAACATTGTATGTAGTGCTAATAGATGTAACGTTAAAATAAATCGTTACCGGCAACTGAAGTACACGATAGACTGGCAAGCAAAGAGATAGCGATTTTACTGTAATAGTTGAAGGGGGTTCTTATTTACCACTCTTACTCTACTACTCTACTACTAACTTGGTAGTCGAGCCCAACGGTCCACCGCTGAAGCCAGAGTAAAGGACGAGCACGATCAGGCAAGCTGTGATGTCATATGAAACCATGTTATTCAGATACACAATGATGTGAATCATTTCTAGCAAGCAGATGCATAGTGAGTTTATTCTCATGGCTTTCAGACTGTCCTGAAGTACATCTGAGAAGAGGTTGGTTCCTTCTGTCATGGGACCCTTCGTCAAAGTCATACTCTGCCTTGTTGCTGGTAAGACTGTTAGGCACAGTGGTTAAATCTCCCTCTCTCTCTCTCTCTCTCTCTCTCTCTCTCTCTCTCTCTCTCTCTCTCTCTCTCTCTCTCTCTCTCCCCCAGTCTGCACACTCACATCCATGCATGCACGCACGCACGCGCGCGCGCACACACACGTGCGCGCGCGCGCGCACACACACACACACACACACACACACACACACACACACACACACACACACACACACACACACACACACACACACACACACACACACACACACACACACACACACACACACTACATATAACACACAGTTTTACTGTGACAGTTATTTCTATTTGATTTTGCAAATCACTTTTGTCTAAAACCCCAACCCACAGCCCAATGCCTATGTAGGATTAATAGTTCAATTAATCACTGTCCTGAGTCAGTCGATGCTTATTTGAGTCAATAGTAAGTGAGCGATGACTCTCACGACCACTTTCTCAACGTCCGCTGTCAGAGAACCCTGAATTTAACTTTTGACAGAGCGAACCGGGCGAGTGTCGTGCACTTGTATCAACTGCTGGAATTCTGTGACGAAACCATTGTCACAGGAAGCCTAGTTAGTATTTTTTTCATGACGATATAGATTTTGAGACAGGCATGCCACGGGCTCCGTGCAGATTACCTAATCCTACATTGCGCCCCTTTAACCCCATAGCCTGTACTCTGCTGATTTTCACCATCACACAACATGTGTAGGCCTACTAGGTTAAACAGTACTCGCTAACAGATCAAAGTGGGTGGGGAAGATATGTATACTGTATTATGTTTACTGCAATGTGCAATAATGTATATTAGGCCTTTGTTTATGATTAGTATCTATGTATTAACTGTATGTAAGCCGTCAGACACTTTCATTTACCTTGGGTTTAATAGAAGTACTCTCTACTCTACTCTACTCTACTCTACTCTACTCTACTCTACTCTGCACTGTCTGATCCTTCCAAGGGTACTGCAGGGCACACAGTCACTCACACTAACTCAAGAGGTAACTAGGCTGCATTCTCGCAGAAGATACAAAAAACAGGCTTTCCTTTTGTGCCAGAGGTTAGCAGTTTTATGAAAAATTGTATACATGCTCCCCTAACTTAACGAAGGAGCACTGTATATCCCAAACTATTTTGCACATTTAAAGTGTGAAAATATATTGGCATACATTTTTGTAAATTGACATTGAGAATGTTTAATAAGGGTCATGATCATATGCTGTATATTTTGCGAAAGGTTTTAACTTGCCACACCCAACCCATTTTCTCTGTGTGATCAAGAAACACCTCAGGAGGTCTGGCAAAAGGGGCTAGATCTACCTGGAGACAATGGAAGCCCCCACAGCTTGGAGACAGACGGGGGATGGTTACTCGCTACTACAAAAAAGGCAGATACTCTAGGGAAAGACAGAATGATCTTGATTGTTGCTGTTAGGAAGAGGTCACAGGAGAACAGAATGCAAAAATGCTTTAATTATTTGTAACTTCATGCCAGATGCTTTGGATAAATAAACCCGCTAAAATCAAGAATTGGACACCATGCTCTCTGACTCTTTAAAAAGAACACGCTGGATTCTAGCCAACACATAGTAAGTTTGGAAAATGATTTTGAAATGATTTTACAACGTTTGGAACAAAATGGCTATAATCCAACAAGTGATACTGTCCCATTTTTGGAAATAAACTTGAGTTAAATAATAGGGTTTTCCCGTTCTTTCAACCGTTCTCTGGGTATGGCAGTGCAAATTTTACCTCCAAGCTAGCAGTTAACATTGAGTCCTATGAGACCAGCTGGCGGCTAACTGGTCTCATAGGACTCAATGTTAACTGTTAGCTTGGAGGTAAAGTTTGCACTATCAAATAAAGATTAGGAGACGATTTTATCAAAACATTCTGCACAAGACAGGGAAACGCAGCTTCCTTTTCTTCAGTGCAGTCCAACACGTCACTCTGCCCACAGAGTACCTGACGGGCCTTTGCCATGTACGACTTGTCATGAGGCGGGTAGAAAAGGGCACATGCTAAGGAAATGGCTTTTTGCCTCCTGGCCTCTGCACATTAGTTGGGTCATTTATAGAAGTTCCGTGACCGTGGAGAGGAAAGGTTCGTTTCTCACTGGATTTGTCATCTATAAAGGTTAAATAACAAAATGAGCCGGGGTGCCCCTCACAAAAATGTGGGGAAATTTTTGTAGAGCCCTATATATCCAAAATGGCTGCTGCCAGCCAAACTGGAAATTTACTTTTTAATGGTTTTGCGCACAATGCTGCATAATACATGGTTTCTGAGACTATTTGGGTCAAGAAGTTCACAAATGATGTAGATTTATTGATTTGACCTATTTTTGACCTTCAAATTCAAGATTGCTGCCAGTTTTGGCTCTTTAAATGTCAATTTTTCAAAATCGTCAGAGAGCTTTGATATTAGGCTCAAATGAAAGGTCTGCTCATACTGAGTTCAGTTATGGACAGTAAAGTAGGCTATGCAGAAGTCATCTGAAAGGTAAAAATATCAAGGTTTGTGGTTGATGAGAATTAAACTGCTTATAAGTCGGGTCATGATGTGAGGTTCCGTGACCATCCTCTGGCAAGGATGTTTTGATGATTGATTTGACCCTTTAGAAAAGATTTAGCCCCCATGTCCCTCCCAGAAATCCCGGCATTTTTTGCTAGAGACGCAAATTCAAAATTGCGTCCGGCGCCATCTCTAAGAAATAACTTTTAATCTGAATGACCTAAAATCATGTATGAAGACACTTTTTCATACAAGTCAACCATGAGGATTCCAAATCTGACGTCATTTTGATAATACAACTTTGTTTTGACCATGAAATTCAAGATGGCTGCCATCTAGAACAGTCGTTTTCAACCTTTTTTTGGCCGTGACCCTGCAAAACTGGACTGGGGACCCCCAATTTGTGTAGCTCCATTCCTCATACATAGATATTGAGAAAATAGCTGATATACAAGCATACAATACCTCACATTATAAGGCGTAGTGTGCTTGTAGGTAGGCAATTTTCACAATGTTTGGCTTTTTAAATATGATTTGACAATTTGGCCAATGTTTTAGCATTGTTTGTTGATAGCTTTAGATGCAGTGATGGTAGTTTACTTTGAGAGTCCTTACGTTATCCCCCCCCCCCCCCCCCCAAAAAAAAGGGTCTCGACCCACAGGTTGAAAGCCACTGATATAGTGGAAAACTTGAACTTAAGGCAAGAGCTGCTGAAATGGAAAGAAGTTCTCTCAAAGCAGCCATCAACCTGGTTGAAGACAGTCAAACGTGTGAAGCTCTCAGAACTGCTAGAAGACTGTGTTGTTGAGGAATTCAACCCCAATGGCATATAGAGGAAGACGCAGAAGAACAAGCTCATCCAGAAGATCTCCCTCCAACATATTGTGATTGAAGAACCCTATGTTTCTCTAATTGACATGGGCATGATCTGGAGGATGGCAACTCCATCAGTAGAAGATTGGCAGACACAGGATGCCACACCATACAATTGGTTGGACTATGTCCAAAAGGTGTCTCCAGCATCCTTGCCTGCCAGTGTGGAGTGGCGCACTAGGTACGCCAAGTAGTTGTCAAGAAGGCCGTGTTGGCGTAAGATGTTTGCATCTGAAGGGAGACGGATAAAAGACTCTCAAGTCTTCATGGTCTTCCACTTGGAAGCAGAGGCTTCAGCCATGGTGCTACTCTTCTTGTGTGCATAGATCACCTGTCTCGTGAACGCAAACTGCTCTTCTCAGATGACACTGCCATTGTGAGATGTATTAAAGATGGGCAGGAGGGGGAGTACAGGGGCCTGGTGCAGAACTTTGTTAGATAGTGCGGGACCAACCAGTTGCAGTTGAACACCACCAAAACCAAGGAAATGGTCGTTGATTTCTGTTGGTCCACCCCACCCCTTGTGCCTGTATCTTTTGAGGGGGAGACAGTGAAAACAGTCTGCACCTACAAATACCTGGGGGTACATCAGAAAAGTAAATTAGACTGGTCAGTAAATTCACACGCAGTCTAAAAGAAAGTGCAGAGTAGGCTCTATTTCCTGAGGAAGTTGAGATAATTTATGTCTGCAACGCACTCCTGCAGATTTTCTACCAGTCTGTCATGGCTAGTGTGCTTTCCTATGCTGTGGCATGCTGGGCGGGAGCATTAGGAAGAGAGATGCTGGACCAGAGATGCAGGGATCATTGACATTGATTACACGGTGAGAATGAGAATGGCGGGCAAGGATGATGGATGACACCTTTTTGACACAGCCCAACCACTTGTATGACGTGCCGTCCTGTGTCCAATGGAGTTGCCATCCTCCAGATCATGCCCATGTCAATTAGAGCAACATGGGGTTCTTTAATCGCAATAGGTTGGACGGAGATCTTCTGGATGACCTTGCTCCCTTGCATCTTCCTGTATATGCCATTGAGGTTGAATAAGGTGAATTAGGCCACACGTTCCTCAATAGTGTTCTTGCAGCTCAGGGAGCTAAGGTTGACTGTCTTGAACCAGGCTTATCACTACTTTTGAGAGAACTTCTGTCCATTTCAGCAGCTCTTGCTTTGAGTCCCTCAACAAGCTTCTTTATGCAAGAATGCTTGGAAAATGTCCTATGAAATGTTCTATGTACTAGATCAGTGGTTCTCAACCTGTGGGTTGAGATCCCCTTTTGGGGGGGGTGGGATGTCAATGTAAGGACTCTCAATTTAAAAGACCATCACCAATGGAGTAGGGGTCCCCAGTCAAAATATGACTGTTTTGGGGGGGTCACGGCCTAAAAAGGTTGAAAACGACTGTTCTAGATGGCAGCCATCTTGAATTTCACGGTCAAACCAAAGTTGTATATCAAAATGATGTCAGATTTGGAATCCTCATGGTTGACTTGTATGAAAAAGTGTCTTCATACATGATTCTATGTCATTCAGATCAAAAGTTATTTTTTTAGAGATGGCGCTGGACGCCATTTTGAATTTACCTCTCTAGTAAAAAATGTCAGGATTTCTGGGAGGGACATGGGGGCTAAATCTTTTCTAAAGGGTCCATAGAGGTCAAATCAATCATCAAAACATCCTTGCCAGAGGATGGTCACGGAACGAGGATGGACACATTATGACCCGACTAATCAGCAGTTTAATTCTCATCAACCACAACCCTTGATATTTTTTACCTTTCAGATGACTTCTGCATAGCCTACTTGTAATTTTACTGTCCATAACTGCACTCAGTATCAGCAGACCTTTCATTTGAGCCTAATATTAAGGCTCTCTGACGATTTTGAAAAAATGACATTTAAAGAGCCAAAAGTGGCAGCCATCTTGAATTTGAAGGTCAAAAATAGGTCAAATCAATAAATCTACATCATTTGTGAATTGACCCAAATAGTCTCAAAAACCATTTATTAGGCAGCACTGTGGGCAAAACCATTAAAAAGTAAATTTCCCGCTTGGCTGGCAGCAGCCATTTTGGATATAGGGCTCTACAAAAATTTCCCCACATTTTTGTGAGGGGCACCCCGGCTCATTTTGTTATTTAACCTTTATAGATGACAAATCCAGTGAGAAACGAACCTTTCCTCTCCACGGTCACGGAACTTCTATAAATGACCCAACTACATAGCTCCAATTTTAAAGCAGCTAAGTCAATGAAATGAGCCCAGGTGCACTGAATCCATAATGTCCCGTGTACATCGAAGGCGGACTAAGCGACCTGCGCGGCGGAAGTCATTGTTTCTCTATGGAGGGAAGGCGAATAAAGCCACCAGAGCGAATTCGGCAGGAGCGAAGCTTCTTTAATCTTGAGCGACCTGGGCGAATTTTGACGATTAAACTCAAGCTAATCTTAAGCGAATTCGCTATGACGCGGTTCGGCGAAAACCAATTGGAACGTTCATATCGAGGAATGTCCCAGGCTGTCAAGACAGAGCCGTTATGTGATTAGCTGAATCAAACATGTCAGTGCAGCGTCCAGAGCGAATAAAACTAATTCATGGCGAAACTTCTTCAACCACCCCAGCTACCTGGGTCGCGTTGGTAGCGCTTGATGTACACGGGGCATAATGCTGAAGAGTTGTCTGCCATATTTGGTTAGTAAAAGTTGAATATATTGCAATCTGTTCAATCACAAGTTAAAGCATACTACATTACACTCCTTGGTATGGAACTGTACAGCAGGCACTGATTCCGTATCATCCACAAATCCTTGTCGCCACTTCTCAAATGAATTCACAGTCTCAATGTCCGAGAAACACCACTGCTTTCGATGCTCTGTGTGAAGCCGACATGTTGACCTTCTTTCACCATTGTGTCTTGGAGATGACGTTTACAATCCACCTGTGATTCTTTTCACTGCATGGACACCAAAGCCTATGCAGAGACCACACCATCTTCACTTCAGAACATGAGTTCAAAAAGCACTGCCACCACACCAGTTTAAGAGGAAGGTGCAAGAACACCTTTGAATATTCTCTCTCTCTTTCCATGTCACTCCTTTCCTCTATTCGATCAGAAATTCTGTGAAAGCATTGGAGAGCATGGCAAATGTTCAATTAGGTGCAGTTAACCCATTTTGTCCCAAGCCCTTTTTGGGAAAGGGTGTCCTCTTCCTATTAAATCCTAAATATCTCAGCCTCTGAAGCACACAAACATGAAATGAGTTACGTTTAAAAGCCAAGACCCTCCTCTTGCATTATAATATGTTCATTCAGCTCTAACATACCCACATATTTAATAAAACAGCTCAAATCTTAAAATCCTGAATGCAGCGTATATGTGTCTCCAGGACACAATGGGTTAATGGAGAGAGTAATTCAGAGGATACTACTGGGTCATTCCACGCCAAATCAACAAGAGCCCAAGCACTTAGGTCTCAAAAAATTCTGAAAATATTACCAAGTGTACCCGTGGTACTTAAGAGAAACACTGTAGATTTATTTGAATGAAAGATGTATACTCTCCGTGTTACAAACC
>NC_085857.1:50155108-50179098 GCF_034702125.1 Engraulis encrasicolus
AGCTATGTGTAGAGGCCAGGAGGCAAAAAGCCATTTCCTTAGCATGTGCCTTTTTCTACCCGCCTCATGACAAGTCATACATGGCAAAGGCCCGTCAGGTACTCTGTGGGCAGAGTGACGTGTTGGACTGCACTGAAGAAAAGGAAGCTGCGTTTCCCTGTCTTGTGCAGAATGTTTTGATAAAATCGTCTCCTAATCTTTATTTGATAGTGCAAACTTTACCTCCAAGCTAGCAGTTAACATTGAGTCCTATGAGACCAGTTAGCCGCCAGCTGGTCTCATAGGACTCAATGTTAACTGCTAGCTTGGAGGTAAAATTTGCACTGCCATACCCAGAGAACGGTTGAAAGTCTAGAAGAACAGTAAAACCCTATTATTTAGCTCAAGGGGAGGTGTAAAATAAGTTTATTTCCAAAAATGGGACAGTATCACTTTAAATGTGTGAAATAGTTTGGGATATACAGTGCTCCTTCGTTAAGTTAGGGGAGCATGTATACAATTTTTCATAAAACTTCTAACCTCTGTCACAAAAGGAAAGCCTGTTTTTTGTATCTTCTGCGAGAATGCAGCCTAGTTACCTCTTGAGTTAGTGTGAGTGACTGTGTGCCCTGCAGTACCCTTGGAAGGATCAGACAGTGCATTTGGAACTGCAGAGAGAGAGGGGGGGGATCAAGGTCATAATTGGTTATCTCTCATCCATTAGTTTAATTATTTCTATATTGATTAGTTTCAGACCTACTCTCAGGTTAACTAGAGTAGAGTAGAGTAGAGTAGAGTACTTCTATTAATCCCAAGGTAAATTAAAGTGTCTGACGGCTTACATACAGTTGATACATAGATACAAATCATAAACAAAGGCCTAATATACATTATTGCACATTGCTGTAAACATATACAGTATACATATCTTCCCCACCCACTTTGATCTGTTAGCGAGTACTGTTTAACCTAGTAGGCCTATGTTGTGTGATGGTGAAAATCAGCAGAGTAGAGGCTATGGGGTTAAAGGGGCGCAATGTAGGATTAGGTAATCTGCGCGGAGCCCGTGGAATGCCTGTTTCAAAATCTACATCGTCATGAATCAAATACTAACTAGGCTTCCTGTGACAATGGTTTCGTCACAGAATTCCAGCAGTTAATACAAGTGCACGACACTCGCCCGGTTCGCTCTGTCAAAAGTTAAATTCGGGGCTCTCTGACAGCGGACGTTGAGAAAGTGGTCGTGAGAGTCATCGCTCACTTACTATTGACTCAAATAAGCATCGACTGACTCAGGACAGTGATTAATTGAACTATTAATTCTACATAGGCATTGGGCTGTGGGTTGGGGTTTTAGACAAAAGTGATTTGCAAAATCAAATAGAAATAACTGTCACAGTAAAACTGTGTGTTATATGAAGTGTGTGTGTTTGTGTGTGTGTGTGTGCGCGCGCGTGCGTGCGTGCATGCATGGATGCGAGTGTGCATAGGTACAGACTGTGTGAGAGAGAGAGAGAGAGAGAGAGAGAGAGAGAGAGAGAGAGAGAGAGAGAGAGAGGGAGATTTAACCACTGTGCCTAACAGTCTTACCAGCAACAAGGCAGAGTATGACTTTGACGAAGGGTCCCATGACAGAAGGAACCAACCTCTTCTCAGATGTACTTCAGGACAGTCTGAAAGCCATGAGAATAAACTCACTATGCATCTGCTTGCTAGAAATGATTCACATCATTGTGTATCTGAATAACATGGTTTCATATGACATCACAGCTTGCCTGATCGTGCTCGTCCTTCAACTATTACAGTAAACTCGCTATCTCTTTGCTTGCCAGTCTATATTGTACTTCAGTTGTCGGTAACGATTTGTTTTAACGTTACATCTATTAGCACTACATACAATGTTGCTGCCGATATAAGTAACTTGTAAGGCATGTACTAAGCAAATGTCTTAATCATGCACAATTAGGGATGTATTACAAATATAACCTTAGTAAGGACCTAACAAATGTTTGATTTTGCTTAGTACATGCCTTACAAGTTACTTATATACCGGCATCAACATTGTATGTATTAGTGCTAATAGATGTAACGCTAAAATAAAGTGTTACTGAGTTGTCTTACCTGATCATGCTCTTTGAGTCCTTTACTCTTGCTCGAGTTCTCACTTGGCAACTGGCTGTACAACTCAGCTGAGTAATATTCAGTGAGGTTCACATCTCACCCCACCCCCTTCAGTCAGTGGTCCAGTGACACAGTTAATAGACCACTCCCTTCCGCTACATATAGTGTGGCACACTTGCTTTGGCGCTTTGAAGTTTGTTTTTTTTCTCTTTTCTGTCTTTATGTTAGACTGTGTCTCAATGTTTTGCCCATGTTGAGTTTACAGATCACGATTTTTGCAATTTAGTTCTTCACCACATGTAGCACAACTTCCATGGTGTTCCTAACTATTTTCTTCCAAATTTTTTTGATGTCTATTTTACAGTGTACATAAATAGAGAAAGATAGAGAGAGATGGATAGATATAAATGTCAATACAGAAAGAGGCACCGATATTGATACTGATGGTGATAGATACTGTAGATAGATAGATAGATAGTTAGATAGATAGAGAGCCTCTCTGAGTACAGGAAATTGCAGCTTAAATAAACCACGGAGGAAGTGGACCTCAGCGTGTTTGCTATGGTCATATGTGGGTCATTGTATAATTAGAGTGACATTTTAAGTCCATGGGCTTAATTAGATTCCATTAACTGTTAACTTCAACCAATGATCTTTTTGTACACCAGCACACATTTATCTTTTATATAATACAAAAAGTGAACAAATGTCATGTTCTTCTGAGAAAATTCAACATATTCCAAAAACATGATTTAGAAATTATATTTATGAGCATACAGATAAAGCCCATACACATATGAATCGATTAAGGTCTTGTGAAGCTCTAAGGTCTGCAGTTAGCACAATACTCTAAAATGGCAGAAATGTCAAGCTGCGTTATCGTCAACTATTTCACACATTAGCTGACAAGTGTGTTTCAAAGGTGTATTTTTTTTTTTAAATAGCCTTATGTTTAAGAAAATATAACATTTATCCGTAACATGATTTACAGGCACACACACTTTTGCTGTGCTCAAGCCACTTTTCTAACGGTTAATTTTTGAACGGGGCACGCTTAATACTTCATTAAGGACACAAGACGTTTTTGACATCTCTCACTTATTTATTGAAAACTGGTCTCAATTATATTAGGACTCCATTCGTGAAAAAAAAAGTACAAGTGTGAAAGATACAATTTTCGTATGTATAATGTAACAGAATGCATAATCCCAAAATTTGTTCCAACTTTTTTGCTGACTTTTCCCAGTGCTTCAAAAAAAGATTACCAGTAATCATCAAAATGTAGCACTACCAGTATATATGCATATATATAAGCATATATAGACCTATTACTTACAGTATCTCAATACTCTATTACAATATCTCAATACTCTAATATAGGGTCTCTCAGCAGGGGCCTCTACAACTGCAACAGGGGGCATTAGAGAGTCCTAGGGGGGCATTGAGAAGGAGACAGTGGAGATTGGGTGCATTAGTCTATCTCATTTTAATTACAGACTTATGATGAGTTCAAGGGGGTATTTGTTTGAAAATGGTTGAGACCCACTGCTCTAATGAACCTTGCAGTTAACCTGATTTACATCATCTTGCTGCGTTCAGCAACTACCCGCAGGGCCGTTCCCTTCCCTCCTGAACGGCATACCAGAGGGTAAGAGTCAGGTAATTGCTCAATGGCACTTCAGCAATGGACACAGGTGTAGGGAGAGGTAATTGAGGGATTCAAACCTGCGACCCTCTGATTTGAAGACCACCTCCCCAACCATTAGGCTGCAGCTGCCCACATAGAACTCAAGTCACTTATGCACAGTAAAGGCAGCAATTACAAAGGCATGGTTTGTTCATACACAATGCTTAAGGACAGTTCTGCATTACACCACTGTAAGTGTCACCATACCTCCTACGTGGGCTTCCTGAAAATCACTCACTGTCTTGAGAGGGTAGCAAAGGTTTACCAAGGCCTGTTACCCAGGCAGAACTCAACATCATCTTTGTCATGGTAATCATCATCATCATAATCATCATCGTGGTAATCAATCATCATAATCATCATCATCATCATCATCATCAAAACAGTCTATTACTAACCTACGCAGATTATTGAACGACATAAAAAGGTGTATAATTATGAAATAATTTTACTCAATCTTATTCGAGATAGACATGTACAACATTGCTGTTGGCTTCTATTAAAAGAAGATACTGTAATCAGTGTACCAGTATACACTATTGTGTGGTGTTGGGGTTCAGGCTCTGATAGGCCGCATCAGGTTGAGTGGTGTTGGGGTTCAGGCTCTGGTACGTTGCATCAGGTTGAGTGGTGTCAGGGTTCAGGCTCTGGTACGTTGCATCAGGTTGCGTGGTGTTGGGGTTCATGCTCTGGTAGAGTGCATCAGGTTGGATGGTGTTGGGGTTCAGGCTCTGGTAGACAGCATCAGGTCGAGTGATGGGGTCATTTTCATAGTCAGTCTCCTAAGGGCCATAGACAAAGGTCATACATGAGGTGTAATTCATGAGAACAACTACAAATAATGAAAGGCTGCAACTTCCCATAAGGTAACTAAGGGGTGGCTTAGCATAATTTCAGGGTGGCTGTAGCTAGGTCTAGCCACCACATAGATGCACCATTAGTGAAAGTCCACCTGGGAAACTCCCATTATCACTGTGACACAACACACAGTGCTCACTTAACTCTACACATTTGCATGTATACCCCACCCATGCAAAGGGGCAGCCCTAAATGCCACCCAAAAGGGAACAGAGGAGTGGGACGGTTCCATTCTCAGGGTACCTCAGTGATGGGGAAGAATGGGGGAAGATCACTAGTTAATTACTCCCCCATCAATCTGGAATCAAACCGGCAACCCTTGGGCTACAAGCCTGACACCCTAACCGACACCCTAACCGCCTGTTCATGACTGCACGAGGAATAGATTGCAAACTACAGTAGAACGGGCACTCGGTAGAGCGCAAACCTTTGCCTACGCCACTTTTTTTCTGGCCATCTTCAGAGTGTGGGGCATAACATTCTCCAAATTTTGGTGTTAGTGTCATTTAAATCGGACCGAATATCGTAATATTAAATTTTTGGCCCAGTCTTGACCTCTTATTCAATTCAGCATGCACACGTTGTTCTGGTATATAGTGCTTGGCAAAGAAAAACGTTTTTGACCTTTTCATGACCTTGACCTTGACCTTTGACCCAATCACTCCCAAAAAGTAATCGATTGTTCCTTGGGTCATGACCAAGCATCCCACTAAATTTCCTAAAAATCGGCTCAATTTATGTTTTTGACCTTTTCGTGACCTTGACCTTAACCTTTGACCCAATCACTCCCAAAAAGTAATCGATTGTTCCTTGGGTCATGACCAATCATCCCACTAAATTTCATAAAAATCGTCTCAATTTACGTTTTTGACCTTTTCGTGACCTTGACCTTTGACCTTTGACCCAATCACTCCCAAAAACTAATCGATTGTTCCTTGGGTCATGACCAATCATCCCACTAAATTTCATAAAAATCGGCTTAGTTCTGTCTGAGTTATACGAAGTACAAACAAACAAACATACCTTGACCTTTGACCTTTGACCCAATCACTCCCAAAAACTAATCGATTGTTCCTTGGGTCATGACCAATCATCCCACTAAATTTCATAAAAATCAGCTCAGTTCTGTCTGAGTTATACGAAGTACAAACATATTAACAAATAAATCAATAATAAATAAATACACAGCGGTCAAAACATAACCTTCGCCGACTTTGTCTCGGCGAAGGTAATGAAGCCAAAGAACAAAACTGTATGATAACGATGATGCCCGTCTTACCTGTCTTGAATGTGACGCTCTGGGCTGATTAGTAGGTGGACGCTGATCCACTAATTAGCCAAAACAAACACAAACAAGTATCAATTTGTTTATTTATGAACACATGCTCAGCCAGTATTTAGCAAGAAAAAAAACAAAAACAGATATTTATTCATGAACTCCTTTCATATATTTGTGAATCTATATCCAAATGGTTTTATTTCAAACAAAGCGACAGCATTACCGTGATTTAAAAATTATCAGGAACCACAACTCAGCATCAATCATTTGTCTTTTACAGTTTAACAGTGACTGAACATACACCATAGTGACAGCACATACACCACAGTGGAAATACCGTACATTTTATGAACAAAAGTACCAATTTTGATAGTATTTTAGTATGTGTGCAGTGTCAACCAATCAACCAACTAACCAACCAACCAACCAATCAATCAATCAATCAATCAATCAATCAATCAATCAATCAATCAATCAATCAATCAATCAATCAATCAATCAACCAACCAACCAACCAACCAATCAATATGCATTATTACTAATATAACCTAATGGATGAGCTTGTGTGCATGTTTGTGTGCCTGCATGTTTATGTGTATTGTATCTGTCTCTTACCTCTGTTCTTCTTTACCAGTATGATAAGACCAGAAGACAAGAGCAGGGCAGCAACCAGGAACACACACAGATATACTATAAGGTGACCTGCAGGGTAATGGAAACCACAGAGTGGATGGAGGTGATTATCACAGTTTATGGGATGGGAGTAAGCAGACTACAAGAGATGATGGGAATAAGTTGAGTAAAAGTGTAGCGGTGTTGTGCAGGTAAAACAAGGAACTGTGTTTTGCTGAATATTACTGTACCAGTTGACTGTGTTTGGAGATCTGTGGTGACCCATGGTGTGAAAGAGGGGAAGTCAGTTGTTGTCCTCAGGACTGAGTTGAATAAAGCATACAAGAAAGATAAGGGCATTGATACTGGGAAAGATATCACATCATCATCATTATTATTATTAGATACACGTTACCAACATCTCCTCTGCTCTCCAAGCTTAATCCTTTTATGGTTATTTATGTCACAGAGAAGACAAAAGACCACATAACAGATATAATTTAATATTATATAGGGTCTAATATAATATAATATAATATAATATAATATAATATAATATAATATAATATAATATAATATAATATAATATAATAATATACTATAATCGATTACCTGGTTTGTTGGTATGGGTGACTGTGTTGGAATCTGCAGCACAGTGTGATTAATTTCAGATATGCTTATGCCACATATATAGAATATAACAGAGTCAATGTCTAATATAATATACAGGTAATATGATATGATATGATATATGATATGTCATGTCATATATCATATCATATCACATCATATATCATATCGTATCATATCATATCATATCATATCATATCATATCATATCATATCATATCATATCATATCACACTGAGATGCAGTTACTTCAAAGGAGGACGGAGGCAGCAGAACTTTTTTATGCACCGTAAATGTTCTTTCTCAGACCAGGGGCCTATTAGCTAAATACTAAGAGTTATATCATCTAATAGAAAAGCCTGGAGCCATGAGGACTCCTGAACCAGCTTTTTAGTATAGGCCCCAGGACTGGAAATCTGGCATACAGGACGTTGTTTGGAGTTGGAGGGGGCAGCGTAAAACTCCCTGGACCTTTTTGTCCCAGTCCAGTAATGTTATTCCTCCTTTGGAGGTGTCCAACACATACTTAGCTAAACTGGAAGGCACAAGAAAGACAACATTCATGCACACAAACACAAACAAGCATCATATATTTTACACACATATGGAGAAGCACAGAGAAGGGAACACAGGGGATATAGGAATATAACTCACAGTACAGTTCAATCAGGAGGGCATAGGTGCTTCAATCTACTACTTGATTTGGTACCTGGAGTGTTGGTGAGGGTGACTGTGGTGACTGTGGTGGCCCCATCATCAGTGTCATTATTAGGAACAGATGGCTTCTTTGGCTTCTTTGGATCTGAAAGAGAAACATGCACACACCGCACCACACCAAACATATGAGCACAGTCACACACGTACGCACACGCATGTGGAGCGCACACATGTGTAGCACACACACTTAAATACTGCAAATGCTAAAATAAGGATAGGGCCTAAGTATCACAGATGCTAAGTTATGACACATACTACCTACTTCGAACAGCACTCCAAACAGAGTGTCCAAACAGCACTCCTATCAGAGCGAATGACATCAACACAAAATTTAAAAATGCCTTTACATAGGTATTTTGGATATGCAAGACCATTAGTCGGACAGTCAATGGAAGCCCTGCCTCCCTCCTTTCCTGACACTGTGATCTTTTCACACCCCACACATCTCAGCACTGCAAAAGAGACAGGTGGGGCATGATTATATATATGATACGATACAATATGATACGATGCAATGTGATAAGAACATGTACGTATGTGACATGTATGAACCTGATGATTTTTATGCCGCACCCATTGTACATTTTTTGTTTTTGTCTGCTAGTATTTAACAATATACAGTATATGGGTAGATGACGGATAGGCATCAAAAAACATTTTTTTCACAAAACATTGTTTATGAGGGAAAAAAGTATGTGTCTACGTAGTGCAGCAATTCATCTTTCAAAAAATCCAAGTGGTCACAATGTTGGTCTATTCATTGATTATTTATTTACGTTGATAAAGCAATTTGCTGAAAATATGTCCTTTGGTGTGACGTTAAGAAAGAAATATATTAAGTAATGTAGAAATGGCTTGATGGAGTTTTATGAACATTGTTACACTCTTCATATTTATTGCAATTTTTTAAAGTCTTAATTTAATGAGAAATTACCATTTAAGTATTTTTTTCCCATTAGATGTGAGATTATTAGAAACCTTCGAGGAAAAACAGGGATATCTTTCTTTTAAATGTTCAAAATTGTCCGAATTTATACTAACTTTTCAGGGACGATAATTTGTTCTTCCCTAATGCAATATTCAGTGTTTATCAAACATATTGTTTAGCTCAAACAAATATTTGAGCGTTTAAAACATGTCACACCGTAGGACATTCATGTCACGCTAAAGGACAGAAATGCAAAACTGAGCCAGAAACAAATATATCAACATGATTATTTTGTCTTTTGATCATAATATAATGTTGTAGTCAATATGGACCTACACTTTATCGTCGATTGAATCGTCGATTATCAGCCTATCGTAACTCTTAATGACAGCCATGCGGTCATTGAATGTACACAGCAAATCGGCCGGTGTTAAATCAACTCCCATAGAGTTAAATTTAACACTTTTCCTGAGTTTATATAATGCTCACCGGTTCCGAGTTAAATCAACACTATGGATAGTGTAAATAGTTTAACTCTATTTCAGTGTTACTTCTTTAACACCCACAGTGTTACATTTTAACTCTATTCTAGTGTATTTTTCACACCAATTTTTCACTTTATGTGTTAACATCTTAACACCCACAGTGTTCTATTTTTTAACACATTTGAGTGTTGAATTCCTCACCAATTAGTGTTAAAGCTTTTCACTTTAAGTGAAACATCTGAACACCCACAGTGTTCTATTTTTAACACATTTGAGTGTTGAATTAGCTTAGCTCAACTCACTATAGGGGTTACCATGTAACACTAATTGGTGTTATGTTATACAATAAATACTGCTTTTTCTAAAATGTTCAGATTCTGTACTGCGTTGAGTGCACATTTACATACAGTACATGAAATATACAATCTAAATTAAATTATTAAATTGTGGCACCTCCCATTCCCCACCATGACTGAGACAACTGTGGCATGGAACCAGGCCATCACACTGCTCTATTGAATTGGTAGACCGAATTATCCATAACCACAGAGAAACTCAAGTATCTGCAATAAGTGCAATATTATTACCATTTGATAGTTGTAGTCTCCTGGATGATAGTACATTAACCAGTGTGCATAGAATACTCTGGTTGAGCATAATTAGACAAACCTGAAATTTCTTGATCAAGTAAGCAACCCTCCAAAAAGGATACCCGCTACCATAATACTCACTACCAACTAAATAGCTAGCCAGCCAACAAACCAGTCCACCGGCCAACCAAAAGAGTCAGTTGTCAGCTAGCCAGCCAAAGAGCCGGCTAACCAACTAACACTCATTTAGTCAGCCAACTAACCAACAAACAAGTCAGCTGTATGGCTAGCCAGCTAACAAACCAGCCATCCAGTCAACAAAAAGAGTCAGTTAGCCAGCCAACCAGCTGGCCAACAAACAGTCAGTTGGTCGGTCAGTTAGCTCACTAACCAACAAGCCGGACAGAGAGCCAGCGAACCAGTCATTTAGGCAAGCAACTCAAGCATTGTGACAGTCTGAGTTTATATAGAGGTGAAAGTTAACCATGTGACCAGAGTAATCAGGCATGTGGCAGCTGCAGGTAGTAATTCAATGAACTTGTAACAGTCCTATGTACTCAAGTGAGGTCAGGTACTAATTGACAGATTGATTGGGCACTACCATTGTTCCTGGTTGATGGTAGGCAATGTCAATCATGTCATGCAGCATTTGACTTTCAATTGTGCAATGGCACTTCACAAGATAGCCTAATTTTGTTTACTGGGTGGCAATATTCTGATTTAAAATTGGATGCTGGAGTTTTGGCGTGCACATCCAAGAGAAAAGGCTTTAGCAGGTGCCAACTTAAGAAAGTGTTTGTGTAGCACATTGGTTGCAACTTAATTTATTGGAAGCAGAACCAGCAACATTTCCAATCATAGACCTTCTTCTAATTAGGCCTGGCAATTAGTAATTACAATCAATCATGGCCAGGAGCAACCCAAAGTGACATACAGATATGCAACATTGGTTGCTGTCCCTAGGGCAATGTAGGGTTTGGAGGGATTAGAACTTGCAACTCACTGAATTTAAGTCCACCTTCCTAACCATTAGGCCAAGGCTGCCACATCACACAACCTGGGCCTTCAGAGACTTCATGGACATTTACAGCAAACTATTTAGTCATCAACTTCTTGTTTGCTACATGTCTTCCCATGCTTGGTCATCTCCTTTTTTCTCACTTCCTCATGTCAATATGTACAACCTGAGGGGGAGGGGCTTAGGACATATGGGCTTCAGATCGTGTCCCATCATGCAATGCACTTATGGAGAGCCATTTATCTGGATGGAATATCTTAAGTGTGCTTCAAAATATTACTCCTTGTTATATTCTGTGTTTATTGTAGGGGTTGTACTATTTAAAGTGGTACACAAGAAAAATGACCATATTCCCACCGTCATGAAGATGGTCATGTATATCTCCCAATATATAAAAGCTCATTCTCCTGTCATTTGACAGAGAGTGAGGAACACGTAGTCAACTGATGATGGGTGTATACATGTATATCACAAGACATTAAGAATGAAATAATTTGCTGTCAATGTCAATGTCAACAAAGGTGTGATTGTAATGAAGAGCCCAACCTGTCTATGACTGAAGTTGTGCCCCAATGCACTAATAATTCAATAGATTCTCCGCCCACACAGTAGTTTACTGTGATGTTTCCTACTTTATCACTTTGGCATGCTGGTTATCCTTGAAGAGCACAGTACAATACTGTGATGTGCAAGTTAGGTGAGAAATGGCAAGTGATACAATGATTTCAAACTAATTTACTGTGTGCCGTGTGACCATCACAGTAGCATAGTGTACCAGAACATCAGAGTAATTAACTGTGAGATTTCACAGTAAATTACTCTGAAATCCTTGTAAGTTTTTACTGTGCAGATGAAGGAACCGGATGTGGAATGTCACTCTCAATCAGTGTTAGGCAGTTAACTCTTTGAAACAACACAGTGCGCAGAGCTTTTTAAGCACTCCCAGTGTTAAAGTAACACCACAATCAACACCCAGTGACTCCCATTCACACCAGAATAATTAACACCAGTAAAGTCAACTCAAAATAACACTTCCAGTTTTGCTGTGTAACCTGCAGAGCTCATAAGACTCATACTGAAGGGTGACCTTGGCATGACCATCACACTTTTGTAGGTATGCTATGACTGTCACACCATTG
Source organism: Engraulis encrasicolus (assembly GCF_034702125.1). Taxonomy (NCBI): domain Eukaryota; kingdom Metazoa; phylum Chordata; class Actinopteri; order Clupeiformes; family Engraulidae; genus Engraulis; species Engraulis encrasicolus. The sequence goes on from NC_085857.1 coordinate 50,167,151, forward strand.
AACCTGTAGTGTGTAGTGGCCAGTGCCTGTTTGGTATCTCAAGCTGGACAGCACATTTATGCTGTATATTGAGCTCTCCACAGCATACTTTATTCATCTATACTCCTCTATATACTCTCTCACTGATCTTTCCTTCACTGTTACCGTTATATTTTATGGTTTCAAAGCACCATTAATGACATTTTATATCATTTGACAGTATCTAAAATCAACAGCAAATATTCATCAACAATGCATCAAAGTATAAATTCCAAAGGCCAATAAAGGAATAAGTAATTTGAATACACAATATGTATCTAGTCAAACAACAAAACAAAAAAATATGTACTACCAGTTGTTTTAAAAGCTATTTCTCAAATATCTAGTCCATTGGTGTGACCTGTTTGTCCTTTGGTGTGATACTCCAAAGTGTCACACCATAGGACTTTTACCATCACACCATAGGACTTTTACCATCACACCATATGACTTTTGAGCTTTTGAGTTAATTTAAAGCCATGACTTTGTCAACTGAAATACAATTTCACCTTTAGTAAGATGCATTTTCATACATCTACATAAGAAAAAAATATGAAAAATATACACTATTGTCAAAATGTATTTTATGGCTGTCACACCAAAGGACTACAAAACTAATACATCTTGTGGTAGCAAAACATAATTGATTGACTGAAGAACTCTGAGAGAAAAATCTAAAATCCACCCTTGCCATTGGCTTCTTAAGGGTCTAAAGTCACAATTTATGTACCGCTGGAGCTTCAACAATAGATAATTATCCACAGAATTAACCAAAAATATGATGTCACACCACAGGACATTGTTTTCTGCGACAAAGTTTCATAAGTCCATACGGTCACAGAAAAACAGAAAAAAAATTAAGCATTGCCACTTGCTAAAATAGACACCTTGAAAAACATGCCAGGGTTGTTTAGACAAATGACTGAGCTTTGATTATTTATTTAAAAATGTTTTAATATGGAGAATCAGGCTTGCCTCAGTCACACCACAGGACAAATATGACATTTGACTCAAAATTAAGTACTTATTTAAGCTCTGGATTTATTACACATTACTTTTTCACAACAACGACATAAGTTTAATCATTTAAAGCATTGACAATTTTGAAAGCATTACTTAATTTTAAGAGCCTGCGACAGCAAAATTTACACGTCACGTCATCTACCCATATGTATACACCTGCACTCGTGACTTGTCTTTGCTAGTAGTTAATAATAGGTAATATAGAGTATAGACTTACCAGTAAGCATCGGCAGCATGCGTTTGATGGTGGCCCCCATATCAGAATGAACAACACCCGACACAGCTCAGCACTGCAAAGCAGACAGAATGAGAGAGACACGCACACACACACAGACACACACAGACACGCACATGAAGGGGGGAAAGAGAGATGCTCTCTCAGCTATTTCAACACTCTTACCAGTAACAAGGCAGAGTATGACTTTGATAGAGGACCCCATGCCAGACAGAACCACCCTCTTCATTGGTGTAACAGAGTAAAGAAGCCATATTTGGATATTACAGTTTTTCCCAATTGGTTTTGTACATTTCTCGAATCTTACTCGCATTTTTCAAAACATCACGTTCATTTCCAAAAAAACATTTAACAAGTGGTAAAACACCATGGATGACCTGCAAAACCCAATCTCTTGCTCAAAACCCTTGGCCAATCTCTCAAAACCAGGTTTTTGTGTCTGTGAACGTGTCAGAGCCATCAAAATGTTTGCTTGTTATGTCACTGTGTAAATGTTTTGGGGAGTAAGATCTTTCATGGATTCTCATAACAAAGCATTTTGCAGAACATGACAAAATCAATTGATAATGTACGGAAACACTGAGAATTGTACACAACCATTTGCATGGTGATGAAAGCATTTGCTAAATGCTGAAAGCTATGAGAAACGTATTTTACCATGTGCACAGGTAACAGCAGCAAGTCACAATTGAGCAAGATGTTTTGAGAATGATTATTCTGTTGTGAGAAATGTACAAAACCAATTGAGAAAAAACTGTAACACACTGTATTAGAATAAAATCACTTTGCATTTAGTTGCCGGAAATGATCACATAATAATGCATGTGATTTGTCTTACCTGATCGTGCCCTTTGAGTCCGTTACCCTTGCTTCCGCAGTAAGGCTGTTTAGATCCACTACTGACTGTACATTGCACTCAGCTGAGTAATGTTCAAGTGACGTTCACAACATCTCACCCCACGCCCTTCAGTCAGTGGTCCGGTGACACTTGCCCTATTTGACACGCTATTAGACAGTCTTTTTAACCCTGCTGCTTGACTCTTATTTTATCCTGCAAGTGGAAACTCTAGCTGAAATAAACCACAGTACATTCGCACGCACGCACGCACGCACGCACGCACGCACGCACGCACGCACGCACGCACGCACGCACGCACGCACGCACGCACGCACGCACGCACGCACGCACGCACACACACACACACACACACACACACACACACACACACACACACACACACACACACACACACACACACACACACACACACACACACACATTACAGTACTACATCACACTCTTCCATTGTTTGACCTCTCTCTCTCTCTCTCTCTCTCTCTCTCTCTCTCTCTCTCTCTCTCTCGCTCTGTCTTTCTCTCGCTCTCTCACTCTCTCTCTCACACACACACACACACACACACACACACACACACACACACACACACACACACACACACACACACACACACACACACACACACACACACACACACACGCACACACACACACACGCACATGATTTCTTCCAACCGTGCTTTTTTGCAGTCAGCCTGTATTGGCTTCTCCACTTTTGTCAATCATTGAATGTAGTGTACTTGCTGGTCACACCTACAGTATGCCTATGAAAACTAAACAGCTCATCACTTCTCTCACTTTCTTTTTTGTCTACCTTCATGTGATTATACACATACAGTATAGATAGATAGATAGATAGATAGATAGATAGATAGATAGATAGATAGATAGATAGATAGATAGATAGATAGATAGATAGATAGATAGATAGATAGATAGATAGATAGATAGATAGATAGATAGATAGATCTATACAAAGGCACAGAGGAATACTTTGTGAGATGGGCAGAGGGCAGAGCGAGGTGTATAAATAGAAACAGATGAGGTGTGATTAGAACTAAAGGTTGGCAGGAAGCTGCAGTTGAAACAAAGCACAGGAAGAAGGCCTGTCTCAACACCCGACCCACCACCACCACCACCACCACCACCCACACATATCTCAGCAGCAGCACCTTTGTCTTCCTTAAGCCACCTTTCTCAGAGGTCATGCTCAGTACTAACGACACAATGTTTCAGCATCTCTCACTTCTTTATTAAAGCTGATCTCAGTTATATAAAGTTTATATTTATGAACAACAAATTTTGGTCTTGATGCATGGAATCCTCTTTTGGAATGCTGAGGGTATATCTTCTGCATGATTTTTACAGAGTTTTCACTTCACTTCACTTCACACACACATTACTTCATAGGTGTCCCGTTATCAGGGGATAATGGACACCTGCTCAGCCAATCTTAAGACATTTTTTTTCTGTTCACCGGGTGATAATGGTCTTCGGCTTCAGGTTCTGGTAGACTGCATCAGGTTGGATGGCGTTGGGGTTCAAGCTGTGATAGACTGCATCAGGTTGGATGGCGTTGGGGTTCATGCTGTGATAGACTGCATCAGGTTGGGTGGCGTTGGGGTTCAGCCTCTGGTAGACTGCATCAGGTTGGATGGCGTTGGGGTCATTTTCATTGTTAGTCTCCTAAGGGTCATAAAAAAGGTCAGGTTTGAGGTGTAGTACATGAGAATGACTACAAACAAGGAATTAATTCAGTACAAATAACTCCTCATAAAGATGGGTAGCTAAGGGGCTGGCTTGGCATAATTTCAGGGTGGCTGTAGCCACAACTAGCCACCACTCAATGGCACCATTATTATGCAGTGAAAGGGCACCTGGGAAACTCCCATTATCCTTGTGACACAGCAGACAACAAAATTGCATTTACACATAACCCAAAGGGTGGCCAATGGGAGCAGTGCGGCGAGACCATTTTCAGTCCCTCAGTCTGGCTGGTCTGGTGGGTCTGGCTGGAATCAAACCATCAACATTTGGGCTACAAGCCTGGCACCCTAACTATTTCCCCATGACTGCCCATAGCTTGAATTGCATGTGACACGTAGGAATGATGACAAAGAAAAAAACTATCCAAGACCACTGTCTTACTTGTTTTAAATGTGTGGATGCTCTGAATTTGGCTCTGGGCTGCTGAATAGGTGGACCCTGATCCCCTATTTAATAAAAACAAACAGAAACAACTTTTCACATACAGTATGTGTGCAGCAATATCCAAATGCTCAGCCAATGTTTAGCAAGAAAAAAACATAATCAGATAGTCATTTATTTGTGGAGTCTTCACACATTTGTGAAGCTATATCCAAACGGTTTTTAATTTGAAACAAAATCAGCATTTGATTGAGCACTGAATTGACATATAGCAAGCACATACACATCAAGCAGACAGTAGCATTACCTGCGTAGGCTTTTGATCTTTGTCAGAAATTCATCAAGAAATACATTGAATGTAGGCCTATTTTATGCTAGTCCATTGTACTCTCCATTTTGCTCTTTAGCATTCACTGAACCCATGAACACACATATACACATATTCACACAACGTCCACAATGCAAATAAGGTTTTCTTTTAGCAACGGTGCATAAACAATGATAATAGTCTTTTAATATTTTAGAGTGAAAATCAACTAAGCAATCAGTCAATCAATCAATCAATCAATCAATCAATCAATCAATCAATCAATCAATCAGTCAATCAATCAATCAATCAATCTGCCAAAATAAATGGTGTAAATAAATGGTAAGGGTCACATCATCATAATGGCATGTACGAATAGGCTATTGTGCATGTTCATGTGCATGAGCATGTTCATATATGGGTGCATGTAGGTGTGTGAGGAAGGTGGAGAATGCGCGCACATCAGTGGTACAGGTGCTGGACAAAATAGAGTAACTGAAATAAATGATGGAAGTCCGCAACACTGTTAATGCTCCCAGTGATTTATTTGCACGACGTTTCGGACCTTCGTCCTTTCTCAAGTGCAACCTTGCACTTGAGAAAGGACGAAGGTCCGAAACGTCGTGCAAATAAATCACTGGGAGCATTAACAGTGTTGCGGACTTCCATCATTTATTTCATGTAGGTGTGTCTTATATCTGGGATTTACTTTGTTTCTTCTTTACCAGGATGAAAAGACCACAAGACAAGAGCAGGACAGCAACCAGGCCCACAGCAACCAGGAACACACAAAGATATACCATAAGGTGACCTGCAGGGTGGCAGATATCACAGAGTACAGATGGGAGCAAATATTAACAGTGCTTACACACCACAAGCGGGAGACGTCCACTTAACATGTCCGGTATCAGTCCGAATCGGTTAGAATACATGAAAACAGATTATGGCTTACACACAGGAGCGCGGTGTTAGCATGGCGCATGTCCGGCCCTGTGAGCGGCACCGCGATGCTCCTGGCTTGAAAATAGAACTCGAGTCTATTTCAATACTTAGACGTCCGCGTGCAATGCGCGGGTTCCATCGGAAATTAATGGTTGCTGCCCGCGGATAGAATATGGACGCTGACTGTGCAGTCTGAAAGGCAGCCCGCGAAGCTCCCGGACACGTTAAGCGAACGCGAATATCCCGGGGTGAATCCACTGTAAAAGATGACAGGTATTGGCTTAGAGAGGAAGGTTTAAGCTAAAGTGATCTGAAGAGTCATGAAGGAATTACAGTGCAGTCAATGTAAAAAAGGGACTGTGTGCTATACATGACAGTATTGAAAATGTTAGGGGATTAAAATGTTGAATACTACCAGAGGAGGGCGTTTGGACATCTGTGGTGACCCATGGTGTGAAATAAGGGATGTCAGTTGGTTTTCTGGGCACTGAGTGGAATAAAGAATAAAAAAAGATAAGGTTATTGTTCTTATTACTAATACGCATCATTATTATATGGTGTGACGACATCGGTCGAATGCTCCATTCATTTCAACGGGGCTCCCCAACGTTCGCACGTCTGTTATTTTTCGATAACGGACGGGTTGGTCTATAACAGACCGCTGTCAATGGCAACAAGACTTTTCACTGCTAAAGCGACTTTTCAACAAGACTCTAATCAGCTGCTGTGATGGACAACACCTGTTATCCTGGCTACCTAGCTGTTGCCTAGTGGTGTTCCACAACGGCACTGTTTTGTTTTGCGCAGCAACAATCTTAACATTAAATAGGCCTAAAGAAATGTCCCCGCCATGTGTGAATCATTTAAGTATATCCATATAATAAGCGGGTTAACTTTCGGCGAGTCGGTCGCTTTGTGGAATAGCAGCACTTCAGAGAGAACAAGACCCCTCCGCTCCGCGTCGGGGTCTAAAGATTCTCTCTGTCGTGCTGCTATTCCACGGTAGCGACCTTCTCGCCGAACGTTAACCCTTACTTATTATATGGTTGTGACGTCATCTGTCGAATGCTCCATTCATTTCAACGGGGCTCCCCAACGTTCGGACGTCTGTTATTTTTCGATAACGGACGGGTTGGTCTATAACAGACCGCTGTCAATGGCAACAAGACTTTTCACTGCTAAAGCGACTTTTCAACAAGACTCTAATCAGCTGCTGTGATAGACAGCACCCGTTGTCCTGGCTACCGCTGTCAATGGCAACAAGACGTTCACTGCTAAAGCCACTGGCTTGTATACAAGTCAGTGGCTAAAGCGAATGTTTCATATCACTCCGCAGGGGGTCCGGTCTTTTGTCACTCTAATCAGCTGCTGTGATAGACAACACCTGTTGTCCTGGCTAGCCTACCTAGCTGTTGCCTAGCGGTGTTCCACAACGGCACTGTTTTGTTTTGCGCAGCAACAATCTTAACATTAAATAGGTCTAAAGAAATGTCCCCGCATGTGTGAATCATTTAAGTATATCCATATAATAAGCGGGTTAACTTTCGGCGAGTCGGTCGCTTTGTGGAATAGCAGCACTTCAGAGAGAACAAGACCCCTCCGCTCCGCGTCGGGGTCTAAAGATTCTCTCTGTCGTGCTGCTATTCCACGGTAGCGACCTTCTCGCCGAACGTTAACCCTTACTTAACATCTTCTTTTTTCTCCAAGCTGAGGAGATGATCATGACCAGCAGATGGCGCAGTTCCAATGGTGGTTGGCTACTACGTTAACCTGATGGAACAGCCATGGTCCCCACGCCAGCTTTTTTAAGAATGTGCCTCGGGATGTGGTGTATTGCTTGCTCATGTATTGGCGTGTGTCAGTGCTTGTTGACCATAAAATTACAAAATGCTGGGAAACTCTAATCGCGTTTCAAATGAAAATAATCTTGACTCAGGAATTAATTAATCTAACTTTAATTAATGTGTTCATTTTGACAGCCCTAATAATAATACGTTATAATTACAGTTTACAGTTTTTGCTTTCTTCACTGTCTCCTTATCTTTCTCTCTCTCTCTGTATCTATCACACTCAAAAAACAAATATAGACAGAAATTCATGAACATAATGAAGGGAATATGAGGGTGAATATGAGCTATGATTTTTTTTGTGCTTTTCCCCATTATTTTTTTATATGCGCGGGTCAAAATGACCCGAACAACTTCTATGTTACAAAAACATGAACACAAGGGCCCATGCTGTTGGGATTTTGTATTTTTTTAGAGACTGGACCGCAATTTGGAGGGGGCAATGTGAAACTACCTGGGCATGTTTTGTCCCAGTCCTTGTGCCATTCCTAATAGAAAAACAACAAACACTAAAGTGGAATGTAGGGAGCAGGAGACAACATTCACACACACAAACACACACACACTCGCACACACACGCACACAAACACACACACACACACGCACGTACGCACGCACGGATGCACAAACGCACGCGCACACACATACACACACACACACGCACGCACGCACGCACACACACACACACACACACACACACACACACACACACACACACACACACACACACACACAGAAGGGAGCACAGGGGCAACAATTTAAGTCACAGTACAGTTGAATAGGGAAGGCATGGGTATTCAGTATGATACATGATGTGGTAGCAGGAGTGTTGGTGTAGGTGACTGTGGTGGCCCCAGCAACAGTGTCTGACTTCTTATTAGGGACAGATGGCTTCTTAAGATCTGAGACACGCACGCACGCACGCGCACACACACACACACACACACACACACACACACACACACACACACACACACACACACACACACACACACACACACACACACACACACACATACACACACTTAAATACTGCATTAATTATGAATTTAAACTGTCACCACATAGATTATCAAACAGGTGGACTCTAGTGACATAATCTTGTCCCATGTGTCAATTAAAAATATATCATAAAATATCATACCATATCATATCATTTGATATCATATATTATATGGTGTGACGTCATCGGTCGAATGCTCCATTCATTTCAACGAGGCTCCCCAACATTAGCACGTCTGTTATTTTTCGATAACGGACGGGTTGGTCTATAACAGACCGCTGTCAATGGCAACAAGACTTTTCACTGCTAAAGCGACTTTTCAACAAGACTCTAATTAGCTGCTGTGATAGACAACACCTGTTGTCCTGGCTACCTAGCTGTTGCCTAGCGGTGTTCCACAACGGCACTGTTTTGTTTTGCGCAGCAACAATCTTAACATTAAATAGGCCTAAAGAAATGTCCCCGCCATGTGTGAATCATTTAAGTATATCCATATAATAAGCGGGTTAACTTTCGGCGAGTCGGTCGCTTTGTGGAATAGCAGCACTTCAGAGAGAACAAGACCACTCCGCTCCGCGTCGGGGTCTAAAGATTCTCTCTGTCGTGCTGCTATTCCACGGTAGCGACCTTCTCGCCGAACGTTAAACCTTACATAATATAATTGATTTGTTACCTGACATGCTAGTGTTGGTAATTGTGGTTGGAAGTGCTGTGTCCTTGTAAGGATCAGGTGATTTAATGTGAACTGAGAGAGAGAGAGAGAGAGAGAGAGAGAGAGAGAGAGAGAGAGAGAGAGAGAGAGAGAGAGAGCGAGCGCGAGCTTAATGAGTCACGTATATATGTAATTAAGTTATACAGTGAGTTTGTTTTCTATGGACACACTAGGATTGTGATGAGTTCCGAATGTGTAACCCCTCAAGCTCGTCTCACATACCTACTTTGAGGTAAACTTGAGTGACATAGTCTGGTCCCCAGGTGTCAACTCCACACCAATATGTCCCACCATCCTTTCGGGTCAGGTTATGAATGATCACGGTAAATCTGTTTTTGTCCTTTTTATCGAGCAGAGATACTTTCCCTTTACCGGTTGAGTTAGCAGTCCCATCAGAGCCAATGACATTAACACAATTTTTAATCATGCCTTTGCAAAAGTATTTTGGGTAGTTTGCAGCACCATCACCAGGTGGACAGTCAATGGAGACTGTGCTGCCCTCTTTTCCTGACACAGTCATCTTTTCACAGCACACACAGCTCAGCACTGCATAGCAGACAGAATGAGAGAGAGAGAGAGAGAGAGAGAGAGAGAGAGAGAGAGAGAGAGAGAGAGAGAGAGAGAGAGAGAGAGAGAGGGAGGTCAGGGTCACATGATCATATACAGTCGTCCACGGCTTATTCTGTTGTGTAAGTATAGATGGCTACGTAAACACTGCATCCCATAATATGGAACAGAGACACTAAATAGGCATTCGGTTATTGCTTTCGGTTGTGTTTCACCTTCTGCATGTTACTGAAGACCGCTTTCGTGTGTGCAAAGACATTGCTTGTGTAGGGACAGAGACCAAACTTTGCTGTGAAGTTCTGGAGGTCAAATGCATGCTTTTGACTGACCGACGTAGTAGGAGGAGGTGTCAGGTCACGATAAGGACAACACACAACAGGGAGCTAAGTGCCTGTACCAATTTCATATCAATATACCAACTGGTCCCCGTTTAAACGTGCAACATTCTGAAACAGCCAATGTTTCACCAAAGCTTCAATATCTCCCTTTCTTGGCGATTTCGGTGGATACCCGCCTTGGTTTACATGGGGTAGCTTGCCAATAAAAACTCCTTGGGACACACCGTCTCCATCCACTAAGAGGAAAATGTCTCACCTTTCAAACAAGCCATAACATGTTTCAGAGGCCCTATCACATAATATGCTGTGACTCAAAACGTCAAAAAAAAATGTTTTAGAGTTCAAGTACTACGGCATAATTCCACAAACACAGATAATACGGATAATACAGAAACAGTCACACACTCTGAAGCGTACAAAGACAAACAAAAACAAACACAGATATGAGAGAGAGAGAGAGAGAGAGAGAGAGAGAGAGAGAGAGAGAGAGAGAGAGAGAGAGAGAGAGAGAGAGAGAGAGAAAGAGAAAGATAGATGCTCTTCTGCACTTCATATGACATTCTTACCAGTAACAAGGTAGAGAACGACTTTGATGGAGGACGCCATGACATTAGGAACCACCCTGTTTATGAAGTTATATCAGAAATGACAGACGCGCGCGCACACACACAGAAAGACAGAGAGAGAGAGAGAGAAAGAGAGAGAGAGTCAAACCCACACGCTTCCATACTGGATGAAACCATGTTAACAACCGTATTAGTTTAAGCTTATCTGGAGCCTTATCACTATATCATAATCAGATGTCTGCTTTTGTCTTGCGTACCTGATCGTCTGCCAGTTTTGCCGTCCTTGTTGTCCACTAGACCCTCTAGCCTGACTGCTCTGGGCTTCACCTTTTGTCTGACCTAATATGTTCTCTCTGCAGTTGAAAAAAAACATAGTGGAGGAAGTTGACCTTTGCCATGCTCATATGCACACGCACGCATACACACGCACGCACACACACACACGCACGCGCACACACACGCGCACACACACACACACACACACACACACACACACACACACACACACACACACACACACACACACACACACACACACACACACACAGCAACCTTTCCCTTGCTCGAGCTACTTTTTGCATGGGTTATTTCTGGAACTGGCCACGCTTAGTGCTTCACTAATGACTCAAGCAGGTTTCGACATCTCTCTCGTCTTTATTAACTAATTTGAATTACATAAAGACTTGGTTTGAACAAAACAGTAGAATTGTAATATTATAATGTGCTCATGTACAGAGTAACAATATCTACAGTCCTGGATTACGCTCCACTTAATTTATGTTGCTGACATGGGCAGATGTTTGTGGCAGAAGGTGACCATCAGGTATTTTTCAACTTGTCATCAATATCTTCATTTAAATATAGGAATACATATGTGAAAAATTCATCTTCATCTTCATCGTCATCATCAACAACAAAAACAACACATTCGCTGTCATCATCATCACCCTCCTCATCTTCATCTTTAAAGTATATAAAGACTTTTCAGGGGTGAAAAAATCATCACATAATTCCTCCTCCCCATCCTCCTCACCATCTGCACAAAACGGGTATATTACTTACTTAGATTATTGTGATTATTGAAAGAAAAAAACACAACTTTTTCAAAATGATTAACAATGATTAATTATTACAAAGTGTTCCTGACAGTGTTAGTCGTAAAAAGAAAACCCAGAATATCAGGTATACAAGAATGCTGACAACTACACATTTAAAAATACTTTCCCGATTTACAGAAGAAAGATGCATTTTCCAGATAACAAGATAGCTAAGCCCCCTTAATAATATACAGGACTGAATATTAAATATTACAGAATGTAGGACTTGCTGGGGCAAGCCCACTTACAGTAAGCAAAAAGCAATAAACAGGATTTAGAGATTACAGTA
>NC_085857.1:50179198-50191698 GCF_034702125.1 Engraulis encrasicolus
AAATTAAAAGTACATTTCCCGCTTGGCTGGCAGCAGCCATTTTGGGATATAGGGCTCTACAAAAATTTCCCCACATTGTTGTGAGGGGCCACCCCGGCTCATTTTGTTATTTAACCTTTATAGATGACAAATCCAGTGAGAAACGAACCTTTCCTCTCCACGGTCACGGAACTTCTATAAATGACCCAACTACATAGCTCCAATTTTAAAGCAGCTAAGTCAATGAAATGAGCCCAGGTGCACTGAATCCATAATGCCCTGTGTACATCGAAGGCGAACTAAGCGACCTGCGCGGCGGAAGTCATTGTTTCTCTATGGAGGGAAGGCGAATAAAGCTACCAGAGCGAATTCGGCCGGAGCGAAGCTTCTTTAATCTTGAGCGACCTGGGCGAATTTTGACGATTAAACTCAAGCTAATCTTAAGCGAATTCGCTATGACGCGGTTCGGCGAAAACCAATTGGAACGTTCATATCGAGGAATGTCCCAGGCTGTCAAGACAGAGCCGTTATGTGATTAGCTGAATCAAACATGTCAGTTTCAGGCGTCCAGAGCGAATAAAACTAATTCATGGCGAAACTTCTTCAACCACCCCAGCTACCTGGGTCGCGTTGGTAGCGCTTGATGTACACGGGGCATAATGCTGAAGAGTTGTCTGCCATATTTGGTTAGTAAAAGTTGAATATATTGCAATCTGTTCAATCACAAGTTCAAGCATACTACATTACACTCCTTGGTATGGAACTGTACAGCAGGCACTGATTCCGTATCATCCACAAATCCTTGTCGCCACTTCTGAAATGAATTCACAGTCTCAATGTCCGAGAAACACCACTGCTTTCGATGCTCTGTGTGAAGCCGACATGTTGACCTTCTTTCACCATTGTGTCTTGGAGATGACGTTTACAATCCACCTGTGATTCTTTTCACTGCATGGACACCAAAGCCTATGCAGAGACCACACCATCTTCACTTCAGAACATGAGTTCAAAAAGCACTGCCACCACACCAGTTTAAGAGGAAGGTGCAAGAACACCTTTGAATATTCTCTCTCTCTTTCCATGTCTCTTCTTTCCTCTATTCGATCAGAAATTCTGTGAAAGCATTGGAGAGCATGGTGAATGTTCAATTAGGTGCAGTTAACCCATTTTGTCCTAAGCCCTTTTTGGGAAAGGGTCTCCTCTTCCTATTAAATCCTAAATATCTCAGCCTCTGAAGCACATACAAACATGAAATTAGTTACGTTTAAAAGCCTAGACCCTCCTCTTGCATTATAATATGTTAATTCAGCTCTAACATACCCACATATTTAATAAAACAGCTAAAATCTTAAAATCCTGAATGCAGCGTATATGTGTCTCCAGGACACAATGGGTTAATGGAGAGGGTAATTCAGAGGATACTATTGGGTCATTCCACGCCAAATCAACAAGAGCCCAAGCACTTAGGTCTCAAAAAATTCTGAAAATATTACCAAGTGTACCCGTGGTACTTAAGAGAAACACTGTAGATTTATTTGAATGTAAGATGTATACTCTCCGTGTTACAGCCAATTTTACTGGGGGAGGGGGGTGCACATTTTGTTCACACTCTTTTTTTTGTGAAAGTTCACAAGCCCGTAGCTCAATAACTAAACCATGTAGGAAGCTCAAATTTGGCATGCTGGTACATAGATAGGAATAATTTGTTGCTAAACTGTCAGTTTTGGTCTGTATGATCCTGCATCGTCATAGCATTCCCTCAAAGATGATACAAATTGTACTGGAGTTTTTTGCTGCGCTCTGTTTAGGCCTTCAGAAGACATATTTGTGCCCAACATAGCCTCTTGATTTTTTCCCCTTGTAGAGACAAGTAGGAACACTCTCATAAAAAGCTATAAATAGAAAGGAAACCCCATCAGTGTTTGACCAGAAGACCTCACAAGTCTGACAAATCATTTTGGGTGTCATTTTCAGAGCTCCAGAACCCCTTGTGGGATTGTCCACAGATTTTTATTTTATTTTTTTCTTCATTCTCCATGAAGTCTTCTTTTTAAAAATGCCAATGAGACTTGTCTTATGTGATGTTTTCTTTTTTAATTTCCACCCTGAACATGGGCAAAATGCAAAAAGAGAGCAACATGATTTCGATAACATTTAATGTAAATACTAAATAATCAAATGCAAATTTTGCCCGGACATGATCACCCGAGAGTCCCTGTGCAGGGGTGCAGGTATCCCTTTCAATTTCAATGATTTCAGGAGCGTTCAATGTGGGAGCAGGTGGGTCATTCCAGCTGGAATCAGCAAATGGTCCCCACTCGACCCCCTCGGATTTGCTTGAAAAAATATATGTGATGGCTTCAACATCCAATAGAACATATCCACCATTGCAGATTTCAGCTGTGCATACTTTTTCCACAAAAAATCTATAAATAAGGACACCCCCTCCCCCTGATTTGGCGTCACTGCCCGAGTGACCATATTCAGACTTAATTATCTCCAAAACTATTTGTGGTAGGTCCATTATTTTTTCAGGGCTAAGAGTCGACCTGATGAGCATACATCACAATTTGCAGCACTGTATGTCAAATTACACCTTAATACTGGCCCTCTACTTTTCTTTGAAATTAAAATTGCAAGGGTTTTCAGATGTCCATAAAAAACTCAAATTTCAACATTCAAGGTTCATCCTTGGTACATGGTCAGATATGTGCCATGACTTTCACATCACATCATATTTGATATAAGGGTCCAATGGTTGTTGAGATGCAGATGTCCAAAGCTGGGACAAACTAATTAACATCATTGTTTGGAGCAATATTTCCAAACTATGACACCAGTTCTGAACTTGCTGTTTGGTGTCTCTGAAAGATAATATTATTATTTATAACATATCTAAAATTTGGGATGGTGTTTTGCCCCATTATTTTTATAATGAATTTTAAAAACTCATTCCTGTGTGACATGCAGGTGTACCTTAGGAGCCCTGTTACCTTAGAAAAAAATTGGGTTTACTACACCTAAAATGAATAGCCAAGTCAGTGTACACTAAAACCTAAAATCTCTGATACCAAATAGGTGATTTTATACTTGTTCAACTCAGTATTTCAGTATATCTGACTTAACCCTCAATTCCATCCTAAGAAGGTGGCCAATCCCCTTGATTTTTGTGTTCCATTTTCACACAAAGATGGCGGCTCACGGAGCCAATGGCATAGTTCCAAAATAGTTCCAGGAAGTCAGCATCAAGGGAAGGAAACAAAACACCATTGTTTGGAGCAATATTTCCAATATATGACAGCGGTTGTGAACTTGCTGTTTGTTGTTTCTCGAAGAGGATATTCTTATTAACAACATATCTAAAAATTGGGATGGTGTTTTGCCCCTTTATTTGTATAATGCCTTTTCAAATCGCAATGCAGTGTGGCATGCATCCCTCAAATCCATCCAAAGTGGCGTCATGAAAAAAAACCCCACCATTTTTTAGAGCAATACCTCCAAAGTATGACACCAGCTGTGAACTTGTTTTTTGTAGTGTCCTGTAAGAGGATATTTTTATTAACAACATAGCAAAAAAATAGAATGGTGTTTTGCCTCATTCCTTTTAATGATCGTAAAGCGCATTGCGGTGTGACATAAGCCTGTGATCAAATAGTGCAGAGGGAAGCGGAAGTGGTGAATTGTTCTGGGCCAAGGACATGGGGGAATCAAGATTGGGTACTCATGACATTGCATGTATTGGGAAGGGGTCTCTTCAGACGACTTTATCCCGGGCCCAGGCAAAGCTGTTTGTTCAGCTCAGTATTTCTATATCTATTTTTTTCAGGGATTCTGGCCTCATCTTTTTAAGTGTACTATCGGCCAGATGATCAAGTGACTACGCAACATGTTCTCACTGGCGCTACGTTAGCAATACATTCAAGATGATTGAGAGAAGTACCATTTTGAGAGAAGTCATAAAAAAACAACCTGTGGAAATAAAACAAGGTGTTGATATGATTTCCTTGATGCAACCTTGACTTCCTTGATGGTGATTTAATATTTGAAAAAAAAAAATTAAATGTATTTAACAAGTCAGGAACTTTCAATGCTCTGGCCTGTGACAAATGATTTTATACACACTTAACTTTCAATCACTAGCTGATTCTTATGAGTTGACTTTATAAGGTAGCTTGCCATTATCATTGATGGTGCATTAGGTATCTGCACTCGTATTGTTGTGTGCAACCATCCGTCATTGGCAATTCAATGAGGAACATCTGAATGAAACTTTGAATGAAACTTTGTTGTCATTGTACAGGTACAAAGATATTGGTACCTTGAAGGGCACTGACTACATAGGTATTGATTTCAGTAAGGATACCATCACCATGCTCATGGCACTTCGGTCAGGGGAGGATGATGGGGGGCGGGAAGTTCTACAATCAGGATACCTCTTTACAAACTCTGTCCTCCTATGTGTCATCTCTAATCAACTTTTACTTTCCTATGCGACCATAAAACAGTCCCACCCCCGCCAACAGTCACCAGGACAGAGCTACCCTGACCGTAGAACTGTGCCCCGCCCCCAATCCACCACCATATCTGAACGCTTTTGCATGCTGCAAAGCTTCCTTTCGGCTTCCATCATCTCACCTGGATCAATGTGATGATGAACTTTACAAGTAATAAACATTGTCTACAAGTAACCAAACCATGATTATTGTAATCACTGCTGCTTACCTGCAATCCACTTGTCAGCGTTGCAGCCGTATAATATAATAATGATGAAAGCAGCTGAATTAGATCGCAACAATGTGACAAGAACCACATGGTTGTCTGGTGCCAATATGAACTTCTGTGCCTTCAATATTCACCTGATATTGAATACTGCATGCAAGCAAACTCTTCTAACTAAAACTCCAGGACCATGCTGTCAAAATAGTCTGAGGGAATTTCTAGCCAGTATGAATTAAGTTATTTTGCAATACAGCTGATAACTTAACGAGTAAGACGCAAGCTTCATAGCAAATATAAAGTTACATGTGCTGATTGAAAGACTAGTTAGGATGGGAGTCCTTGTTGCAAACAAGAGTGCTACAATTCTTTAATCCTCTCCTATTTCATCACTTTATTCCAAGACTACTACTACCGCTACCACTACCACTACTACTACTACTACTACTACTAAAATGATGATGATGATGATTATTATGATTTTACAATTAAAATAATTAATGTCTATCAAAGCCATGTGCAATGTGCTATTCTTGCTGTGTGGTATCAATCAATTCATTTACACGTGTTATGGTTTCCCTAGAATTTGCTTTGTCATTCACAGGGTAGCCATCTTGTTTTCACTATTAAGGTGACATCAGAGCCATGGATTTGAGAGTTGCGACAAGTCGGTTGGTGACATGGTCCTCATAGCTTCAAGTAATTGTAGCCAATTGAGATTTTGAAGTCCGTTATAAAAAGAATGAGGCAAAACACCATCCCAATTTTTTTATATGTTGTTAAAAAAACATCCTCTTTCAGAAACACCAAACAGAAAGTTCCTAACTAGTGTCATAGATTGGAAATATTGCTCCACAGTGGTGCAAATTATTTTTTCCCCATCTTTGGACCTCTGTATCTCAACAACCATTGGAGCCTTTTGTTAGATATACTATGATGTGAAAGTCATGGTACATATCAGACCATTTACCAAGGATGAACCTTACATGTAGAACTTTGAGGTTTTTACAGACATTTGGAAACCCTAGAACATATGATATCTACAAAAAGTAGAGGCACATTATTACGGTGTGATTTTACTTACAGTGCTGTAATATATGATATTCAGGTCTGGGACTCTTAGCCCTGAAAATATAATATATCTGACACAAATAGTTCTGGAGATAATTGAGTCTGAACATGGTCACTCATGCAATGTCGCTAAAACAAGCGTAGGGGGTGTACTTATTTACTTATTTATTTATTTTACTTATTTTTTGTGCCAAAAGTATCCAGAGCTGAGTTCTGATATTGTGGATGATCTACTGGATGTTTAAGCCATGACATACATTTTTTTCAGGCAAATCCGAGGGGGTCGAGTAGGAGATTTTTCAGAAATTTGCTGATTCCAGCTGGAATGACCCAGGTTCGCACACCAAAAGAGACAGTAGGTCAGGCACAAAGAGTCATGTTGTTACTTTTTTTGACCAGCAGATGGCAGCGGAAGAAACGCATAGAAAACATATTGCTCTCAATGTGCATGTTGCCCATGTTCAGGTTGGAAATTATAAAAGAAAACATCACATAAGACAAGTCTCATTGGCATTTTTAAAAAGAAGAATTCATGGAGAATGAAGAAAAAAATAAAATAAAAATCTGTGGACAATCCCACAAGGGGTTCTGGAGCTCCGAAAATGACACCCAAAATGATTTGTCAGACTTGTGAGGTCTTCTGGTCAAACACTGATGGGGTTTCCTTTCTATTTATAGCTTTTTATGAGAGTGTTCCCACTTGTCTCTACAAGGGGAAAACATCAAGAGGCTATGTTGGGCACAAATATGTCTTCTGAAGGCCTAAACAGAGCACAGCCAAAAACTCCAGTACAATTTGTATCATCTTTGAGGGAATGCTATGACGATGCAGGATCATACAGACCAAAACTGACAATTTAGCAACAAACTATTCCTATCCATGTACCAGCATGCCAAATGTGAGCTTCCTACATGGTTTAGTTATTGAGCTACGGGCTTGTGAACTTTGACAAAAAAAAAGAGTGTGAACAAAATGGGCACCCCCCTCCCCCAGTAAAATTGGCTGTAACACAGAGAGTATACATCTTTCATTCAAATAAATTTGCAGTGTTTCTCTTAAGTACCACGGGTACACTTGGTAATATTTTCAGAATTTTTTGAGACCTAAGTGCGCGGTCTCTTGTTGATTTGGCGTGGAATGACCCTACTGACAGTTACTCTTCTGCTGCCTGTAGACCAGATATAACCTATGCATGACCCAGGTAGCTGAGTATTCTAAGTATTATAAGTTTTGCAATGAATTCGTTTTGGTCACTTCCCTCCTGGCAAACTCGCTTTGGTCATTTTAGTTTCTGACCCTCCATAGACAAACAATGACTTCCGTCACTCACTTAGCGTGGGTCATATAAGAATCTCTGCTTCTGATCTACTATTGTATTTCCATTGTAATCTGTCTTTACTCAAATTACATCCACTGTAACAATTACCCTAATCTGTACTATTTGATATCTGCAACCCTGTAGAATACTTTTTACTATACCTGTGTGTGGTCCCGATTGCTGTGGGCCTGGTTGCTGTCCTTCTCTACTCTTGTGGTCTTTTCATATTGGTAAAGAAGAAACAAGGTAAGACACAGATACAAGGCACACACACACACATGTCCACAATCTCAATCAAAATAATAGTATTTATGCAATTATGATGGTATGACCACAGCCATGGAATTCAGAGTTGTGACAAGCCTGGTACAAAACGTTGGTGATTCACATACATTCAAAAATCTCCAAAACAAGCAAAGATGAAGTTGAAATTAATTCCACGGTGCAGCCGTGGCCTAGTGGTTAGAGAGATGATCTTTCAATCTAGGGATTGCAGGTTTGAATCCCCCCATACATCTCCATCCATGGCTGAAGTGCCCTTGAGCAAGGCACCTAACCCCACTTTGCTCCACACTACTGCAACCAATACCCTGACAAATAATGTAAGTCGCTTTGAAAAAAATGAAAGCATCAGCTAAGTGCAATGTAATGTAATGATTGCATTGGCCTTTGGTGGCTCTTATGGTAGGCCCGGAAACCTAGGTCCTATGCCGAACCTTCCCCCTTTTTCACGACACTATGCACTGAAGACCTGAGTGCAATGTGTGCACTATGCACTAACCATCAGTGCACTGACACAATTGCACGATATGAGACACAGGGTAAAACATTTTGTTTGAAAACATTTGTTCTTGGTACAATAGTGGCTGAACATTTGGATATTGCTGCACACATACACTATATGAAAAGAGTTCACGAATAATTAAATACTTATTTTTGTTTGTCTTTGCTAAATAGTGGAACAGCGTCCACCTACTAATCAGCCCAGAGGCACATTCAGAGCATTCACACATTCAAGACAGGTAAGACAGTGATTATCATTGAGACATTGAGATCGTTATCATGGAAAAGTTTTTTTCTCTCTGTCATTCTTACACTTTACTTACTTTTGGAAGTCATGGGCAAAGGGTCAGGTCTGCAGGCTTTTAGCCCAAAGGTTGCCGGTTAGATTCTCTACCCACCATATTGGTAGGGGTAGTAATCCTCCATGACAGGTATCCTGATCATGGTCCCATAACACTTGTAGGGCACGAACACCTTTGTGTTGTATGCAGTGAGCACTGCGCGTTGACTCTGATGAAGGTCTGACTGACCGAAACGTCAGCTTTCACATTAAAACCTTGACTGTAATTGTAGCAGTGTTGCGCTTCTTCTATAACTATCAAATGATTTCCATTGAGATAGCTGCACCTGCAAACAAAGATTCAAGGTGTGCAGGCCACCTCCTCCACTGTACTTGAAGCACTAATGTTGTCTCACAATGACAAAGGGAGTTTCCCAGTAGGCTTTCACTACATAATAATGGTGCTTCTGAGAGGTGGCTAGTGGTGGTTAGAGCCACCCTGAAATTATGCTAAGCCACCCCTTAGCATGTAGTTTAATAATGTCATTATTATGGAAAGTTGTTTATAGCCATTCCTTATTTGTAGTCATTCTCATGTATTACATCTCAGATATGTCCTTTGTTTATGACCCTTAGGAGACTGACTATGAAAATGACACCACAAAACTGAATACAGTCTACCAGAGCCTGAACCCCAACACCATCCAGCCTGATGCAGTCTACCAGAGCCTGAACTCCAACACCATCCAGCCTGATGCAGTCTACCAAAGCCTGACGGTACATGCACACAGGGATGGCACGTTTCCTTAACGTCTCCGTGAGCAGTGCGAGTCCGAGAGGTTCGCGGGCTGCCTTTCACACTGCACAGTCAACGTCCACGTTCTATCCGCGGGCAGCAGCCATTCATTTTCAATGGGAGCCGCGCATTGAATGCGGACGTCCGCGCAGGAAAATAGACTCGAGTTCTATTTTCAAGGACCAACGTGAAAAGCCTTAAGTTAGTCTTTCCATTGACTAAAGAATGAAGTCATTTCTAGTCAGTTAGATACTACTACACACTAGATTATTGAATGTGGCCACTTTTTTCTCTCATTCAATGTGTCTAGTAATATACTGTTGTCGTTGTGATGATAATGATGATGATGATGATGATGATGATGATGATGAAGATGAAGATGAAGATGATGAGGATGACTGTGATTTATGGAATTGAAAGAAGAAGAAGATGATGGTGAGGAGGAGTAGGAGGATGACCATGTTGATGGTGATGAGGATAATGACGATTGAATTTAAAGTGTGCCGCCTGCCCTGGGTAACAGGCCTTGATAACCCTTTGCTAGCTGCCCTCCCAAGACAGTGAGTCATTTTCAGGCAGCCAAGAGGGGGAGCTCTAATGAGATCGGGCTCAGGAACTGGAGAAATATTAAGTTACCTGGTGCTACTTTAAGTGTCAACTCCTGAATTTAAGATGTAAGATGGACCAGCTGGAGCATATTGTTGTTGTACATTGTTGCATTTAACATTGACATTTTTGCAGCTTTACAATTTTGGTCAAATCAAGTATTTTATTTACTTTACTATTTATTTAATATTTGAAATAAAGAAATGAGAGGTTTTGAAACCTACTTGTGCCGTTACTGACGGAACGTGCCCAGTTTCAAAATAACCCCTGAGAAAAGTGGCGTGACCATAGCCAGGCGTGTTGAATTAAGAGGGAGTATCCACCCCTTCACCTTTTCTATCCATACAATTGGATCATCCTCTAGCCATCTCCCTCTCTATCAATATTTACCTATTCATGTTCATCAACATAGATAGACTGCAAGAACGACTTATGACAATGATGTGTACACGTGCTAGATGTGAGATGTGCATAAGCAGATGTGACGAAGAACTAAACTACTAAAATAATCATTGCAACCAAAACATGAGTGAAAATTAGAAAGAAAGACTGGCAACAAGGAAAAAAAGAGAAGTAGCTTGGGTTAAAAAAAAGTTGTGTCAAAACAACTTGGTTAAATGGTGGAAGAGAGAGTTGTATATTTACTGTGAGGTGCCATACAGGGAACTGACTGAAGGGAGTGAGGTGAGATGTGAACCTCTCCGAATCTCACTCAGGTCAGTTCCATGTACAGTGAGTAGTCAAGCTTGATGCTCCACAACTCAAGTAAGAGTCAAGGACACAAAGAGCACGATCAGGTAAGACAAATCAGATACACGATACACTGGCAATCAAAGAGATAGTGAGTTTGCTGTAATAGTAGAAGTGAGTATGTAGCACTCGATTCCGGAGCCTGGACTTGGAACAGAACATGATCAGGTAAGACAAATCAGATACACGATACACTGGCAATCAAAGAGATAGTGAGTTTGCTGTAATAGTAGAAGTGAGTATGTAGCACTCGATTCCGGAGTCTGGACTTGGAACAGAACACGATCTGAAGACCATTTTGCACTTTCCCGGTCTGGACTGGGGCTCAATCCCTGAAAGACTTCTGGACTTAAACACAATGTAGGCGGTCTCTCTATGAGTGCATATGTACAGGAGAGTGCGAGTCTCTACTCCAATTACGACAATAGATTTCTCTTGCGAGACATAAAATCTTGGCCAGGACAAATTTACTTGCTTGTTTTCATGATCTTGGCCTCGCTTTGGTCTTGGCTTCTAAAAGGTTTTTTTGACGGACTCAGTCTTGACTGGGACTCGACTGAAAATCAGTGGACTCGGTTTAGACCCTTCAAGGATTCTTGACTTAAACTCAACATAGTGCTCGTCCTCATCGCTACAAGTGAGAGATGTTGAAATGTTCTCATGTTGTTAGTGAAGTACTGACTGTGCCCTGTTAAAAAAAATAACATCTAAAAAAAGTGGCTTGAGCATAGCATAGGTTGTGTGTGTGTGTGTGTGTGTGTGTGTGTGTGTGTGTGTGTGTGTGTGTGTGTGTGTGTGTGTGTGTGTGTGTGTGTGTGTGTGTGTGTGTGTGTGTGTGTGTGTGTGTGTGCGTGTGTGTGTGCCAGGGCTTGACATTATTTTTTTTGCTTGCTGGCCACTGTGGCTAGTGGTTTTCCTGATTGACTAGCCATCCAGTTTTTGTACTAGCCACAATTGTTTTTTTTTCTTTCTTTTTGTTTTAATAATCATGACACTGTACATCTAACCTCAGGAGATGGGGTGCTTAAAGCAAGAAGATGAGTGCATGCGTTTTTACATGGAAATAAAACCAACAAATAGAAACTTGAGTAACTGAGCTTTTTCTTGAACTTTGTACAAAAAAAATGATACAAAAGGGGCAAAGTGCAGAATATACGCTATTCTGATATGTCATACCATAGAATAAGCTACCTGCCAAATTGGCTAGTGTCACTGAAATTGTTACCAGCCACAGCCAAGTTTTACCAGCATTTGGCCGGTTGGCAGGTGCCAGTGTCAAGCCCTGGTGTGTGTGTGTGTGTGTGTGTGTGTGTGTGTGTGTGTGTGTGTGTGTGTGTGTGTGTGTGTGTGTGTGTGTGTGTGTGTGTGTGTGTGTGTGTGAGAATAAAACATGAATGCCACGAGTAGTTCCACTTCCTCCACTGTGATGTTTTTCAACTGTAGCTTCCTCTACACATTTCCAGTGTAATCACACCTCATTATTACTTTCTTACTCTACTTCTCAGAGTCTCTGTCTCTTTCTCTTTCTCTTTCATCACAGATGTAATGGATATTTTAATTAAAAAAGCAAGTAGAAAAGTTTTGGCAAGTTTTATCAAAATATCATGAGCCAGAAAGAGAGAGAGGGGAGGGGGGCGACAGAGAGATAAATAAAATATATGTTTATATCAAGCTGGTCCACTTCAAAGGAGACTGGGCCAAGGACGACTGGAGCACACAGGATACGTTTTTCTGATTTTATTGTGGAGCGAGCATGACTAACTTCCTTTGAAGTGGACCAGCTTGATCCAAACTGAATACAGTCCCAGACTGTGAGCACCAAGAAAGCTAGAGCGCAAGTGACCTCCTTTCCTTAAATAAAATATGGTTTATGTCAAATAGTGCAAGGGAGAGTTGTGTTTTTGCTTTGCGTAAAGGACAACTGACCGAAAGGATGGGGGGAGATAAACAGTGCATAAACAGGACTACAAGACTGATGAGATAAGACAAAACAGCCATCCTATTGTGATATATGAAATAAGTGAAGAGACGAGAAGAGAAGATCATTTTAGTTAATAAGACAAGTTAAAAGTTTTTAGGGCAGTCATGGGTGAGCGGTTAGGGCGTCAGACTTGCATCCCAGAGGTTGTCGGTTCGACTCCCGACCCGCCAGGTTGGTGGGGGGAGTAATCAACCAGTGCTCTCCCCCATCCTCCTCCAT
>NC_085857.1:50196698-50224198 GCF_034702125.1 Engraulis encrasicolus
CACGCACTTGTATGATAGTGTGACCCCCTAACCCTAATTTATTTTCAACATTTATTTTGGTTGATTGAATATTGACACTGTACAAAGAATAAAATACAATAAATATTTGTATTTATACATAATATCAAACAGGAAGAGAAAGCACAAAGAACTCATTTCCATTGTGGTCCTCGTGTCTTTATGTCAATGTGGGAGCGTACCTATGTTCCCCGGGTCCTATGTTCCCCGGGTCCTATGTTCCCCGGGTCCTATGTTCCCCTGTCTTTGTATGGGAGTGGGGAACATAGGACTCTTTTTCTAAAAAAAGGGTTCTACTGTATGTTCCCCGCATTGTATGTTTCCAAGTTTTCAAATTGTGCCCTTCCCAAAACCATCCCTAAACCTAACCTGTCAGAAATGCAATGTTTCTGAGTTGTAAATGTGTGCCCTGACCAAAAGTAACCCTAAACCTAATCTGTCAGAGGGGCAACAACAACCTGCGCTTTGCCATGCGGCAACAGTCTACTTGGAAGCAGCGGGGAACATAGAACCCTTTTTTGAAAAAAGGGTCATAAGTTCTCCGCATTGTATGTTTCCAAGTTTTCAAATTGTGCCCTTCCCAGAACCATCCCTAAACCTAACCTGTTGTAATGCAATGTTTCTGAGTTATCAATTTGTGCCCTGATCAAAGCTATCCCTAAACCTAGCCTGCCACAGTTGCAACAGCAACCAGCACTTTGCCATGTGGCAGCAGTCTACTTTGAAGCAGTGGGGAACATAGAATCCTTTTTTGAAAAAAAGGGTCCTATGTTCCCCGGTGGAGGGGAACATAGTAGGACCCGAGGAACATAGGGATGACCCCGTCAAGGTACAGTTATGCACATGGCTTCAGTCAGTGTCAGAGAACAAGTGAGCATTAAGGTATAATAAAATGGACTAAAATATATTTGTCACTGATGAAAAGTGACATAGAAAACCTGTAAGTTAATTTAGCTCTTTGATTTATGTTGCCAGCAAACTAGTTTGATAATGGTTTCAAATTATGTGTTAAACAAGAAAGCATTTGCATATATATTTTTTGTTATTTATTGTTTTTTTGTTTGTTTGTTTTTGCTTTCACCAGTGGTTCACAGTCCACCTACTCATCAGTCCACACCTACAATAACAGCCTGCACACAATCAAAACAGGTGAGACAATGGTCTTACAGGTAACACATACATCATGGAAAGCTGTTTGTAATCATTCCTGCAATAAACCATGCAATCCATACTTATTTGACACATTCATGATGTCACAGGAACACGATTGCGTTTGCAAACTTCAGGAGGCTGCAGTCTACCAAAACCTAAACTCCAACACCATCCAACCCGATGCTGTCTACCAAAACCTAAACTCCAACACCATCCAACCCGATGCTGTCTACCAGAGCCTGAACCCCAACACCATCCAATCTGATGCAGTCTACCAGAGCATGAACCCCAACACCATAGTCTAGAAAAGTGCCCAATAGCCACACCAAATGTTATTATTTGTCAGTAATTAAATAGTGACTGCCTGATTGGTCTGTTTATGATGAACTTTGGGTAAAAAAATAGATTAATGATCATAAAAATGTCACTTCAAATTGGGCAGGATTTCATGCCTCCAGGCGTTTTTGAGCGTTTACATTTACAGTCACATCTGACTAGGTTGGTTTAGCACTTCACCATCAGTTGTCATTTTCTGAGTTGTCTGCAATGTAGGCCTACTAGGTTCCCTCTGAGATGTTGAGGGCTGCTGTTGCATGTCTCTATTAGGTGGCTAATTTGGATTATCTCTCAACCAGGGCTGCGTTTCCCCAAAACTCCCAAGTAGTAGACCTACTTAAGCCTAAGTAGTACTTGGGTATGTTTATGCATACAATAATTTAATAGGCTAACATACATTATTTTTCCTTTCACATTCAATTAAACTGCTTGCTAAAGCCACCAAAATTTGCCGCCATCGTCGTTTCCTCCATAAGCACTCGCATGGAACTGTGCCGTCTTTCTTACGATTGTTTGAAGATATCGCACCTAACGCATGCGTTTGGTTGCAGTATCTAACCAGCGCGTAAAATTGACACGATCTACTCGCACGTGTATCCTACAGCAAGCATGCCGAGGGCCTTAAAGTGCATGTGCACTAGCATGTGCACTAAACTAGTCCCACCCGCCAGTGGCAAAAACTATTATTTTCTGCGAGTGGGTCCAGACTCAAACAATTCGATGCACCATGCCCTGAAACTTAAAGGGACAGTTTGGTCAATTTCAACATGCAGTTGTATTGCTCACGCTACCCTTGACTTGCCAGTACCTGGTGATGCCACATTTTTCGGCTCAGCCCTTTCCGAGATATGAGCAATTGTAATGGGGGCAGCGTTTGTTTACGTTTTTAAAAAATGAAACTTAGGCCAACTCCAAATATTTTCCCAAAAGGTACTGCTGTTTGCTAGTTGTCTGCTGATGTTTTATAACCTTTTGGATGTTTTTGGGAATAAATACAAATGTTTTTTTGAAATGTAAACAAAGAGCTGCCCCCATTACAATGACCAGGATCTCGGAATCGGCTGAAGAAGAAGAAAAATAAATCTCAGGCACTGACAAGTCCAGGGTAGTGTGAGCATTATAACTGCATGTTGAAATTGACCAAACTGTCCCTTTAAAGACCAATCACAATGCAGGAGATTTGTTTTGCTTTGAATTTTTGGATGCAAAGCGGACAGGGTTTTGAGGGAGTGATGACAATGCATTGGCCAATAGGCACAGACACAGTTTGAAAAACAACGGATTGTTCCCAACAACAATCTTCCGATGTCTTGTTGATCAGAGACAGACAAAATATTCACATTTAATCTCATATTTAGGCTGGTTTGACCAGATAGGCCTACATGTGCAAGGTAAAAGAGTGTATGTATAAACTTTTAGAATCAAAGATTCAAAAAGATTCAAAAAGCTTTATTGTCTAAAATGTTTCCA
The DNA here is from genome assembly GCF_034702125.1 of Engraulis encrasicolus. Lineage (NCBI taxonomy): Eukaryota > Metazoa > Chordata > Actinopteri > Clupeiformes > Engraulidae > Engraulis > Engraulis encrasicolus. The sequence continues at coordinate 50,199,675 of NC_085857.1, forward strand.
TTAGAAAATTGTCTTTTGACTGAAGGCTTGTGTGTGTGTGTGTGCGTGTGTGTGTGCGTGCGTGCGTGCGTCCGTGTGTGTGTGTGTGTGTGTGTGTGTGTGTTATTTGTGTGAGTTCTTTGAGGAATGAGTGTTCTGAGTGTGTATAGCTATGGGGATGAGTGTTTTTTTGTAGATAGCTTTCCTAGTAGGCTGATGATGTAAGACCTATTTATGATATATTGTACATGGCACCTCATACTGAAGTACTACTTAGGCTTAAGTACTTCTTAATGTTTTTTGAGAAACGCAGCCTTGGTTTAGAATCGACACACCCTTAAGCTACATCAATGGAGTGGTGCTTGTCTATTCATTTAATGTTTTAGCCTGGCATTTGTATCGTCTGAACTCTTGGAATTTGCTTCTCTTTCTTGGTTTTGAATATTTGGACTTTTGGATGTTTTTTCATGTTGTATCTCCTGCGTATTTTAACTTCATGGATTTTGCTTTATCACAAGCTGTCGATATCCCTAAAGTTTTGAGCTTTGGCAAATAAACCTAACTGAACTTTAGCTTTGATCTCACTCCTCCACACTTGAGCGATTCATTGAGTCATACTTAACTGGGTGTTTGCCGGGTTACTGCACTAGTGCCTGGGTTCGATACCCAGCCCAACCTAACAAGAGGAGGGTGGCTGTAGCCTCTCACTGCAGGCACATTTGAACATCTGTATATGATGGGAAAGAATGTGTGGAATTGAACGCACAATCTTGAATGCACAAATAAATATTAAGTCCGACCTATGACTTTGTTTTTCATAATAAATGTGTCCCTCCGTAAAACATGTACATTATGAAGAAAAAAACCCACCATGTTTATTTGACTTATTGTTTTGCAATATGGGTACTCAATTAAAAGTCCATGAGGGCCAGTTTTTCCAAATTCCTCCAAATAAAGCTTGTTTATTTAGCCCTGACATGCATAATGAGAATTTACAAGTGCAATGGACCCAGCAAAGAGGACACCTCAGGTTTTGTCAGCAAGAATTTTTAATTCTTAAAAAAATAATTATTCGAGGGCCAGAGATAGATGCCCTGCGGTCCACAAAAGCTAGTTGAGTATGGGGGCAATAGAAATTTTGTTTTTAAATTATATCAGTTCTTTCAATTCCTCTAATAATTCCTTCCTAACAATGTGTGTGTGGGAGATGTAATGAATAATAATCTCGGACAAAAAACGGGGTATGCAAATCACATTCATTTATTGGTGCTTCAATAACTGCACAGAATACTGCACTGCAGGCAATACTTCCACACCACTCAGCAGCTCCTGTGTGTGTGTGTGTGTGTGTGTGTGTGTGTGTGTGTGTGTGTGTGTGTGTGTGTGTGTGTGTGTGTGTGTGTGTGTGTGTGTGTGTGTGTGTGTGTGTGTGTGTGTGTGGGAGTGCGTGCGCAGGGATACTGACAGCGAGAGGGGACAAAGAGGTCAGTTGCCCTGGGCCCAGAGAGAGGGCAGGCCAAAATTAGGTCTTCACTACACTGTAGGTTTTGGGTGAGGGTGGGGTCCTTTCAAATGACTGGGGTCGTCCAAAGCTGTCAGTGGCACATTGTGTGTGTGTGTGTGTGTGTGTGTGTATGTGTGCGTGCGTGTGCGCCTCATCAGTCACAAATTGGATAGCGCTTAGCAGATGAACCTAAAGCAGATATACCCAAAGCTGGCTGGCCAACAAACTTCCTATCACAAATACCTGCCTCCACTCACATGTCCACCCTTTATTTGTTTTTGTTTGTTTTTGCAGAAAAAAACCCAGTGCAAAAGTTTCCTTTCTTGTTGGTTGTGGCCTGATGGGGCAAGGTCTACGGTCTGCGCAGCACACACGCATACTTTGCCATTCCATCGAATTTTCTAACCAGAATGCATTGTAATTTCACAGTACGCAGCACAGACTGCAGTCTCCTGCGCCATCACGAATGAGCCCAAGGGCATGTGATCAGCTGCTGAGGAGGAAGTGGGTTGGTGAAGGGGGAGGGGCTAAATAATGGTCGATCTGAAATAAAAAAGGAAATTATGAGATTAGCGTATTATGGATCAAGAACAAGAGCAAAAACAACAGAAAATAAAATGTACCAAAAACAAGACAGAGGGTAACAAAAGGTCACAGAGAAAAACATTCATTTGTCTCTGGTGCAGCAATACAAGTTTTCGACAAGTTTTCATTATTATTATTATTATTATTATTATTATTATTATTATAACTATTCATATTATTATTCCTGATAAACAGATTATATCCAATCCCATGACTGATGTGGTAGGAAAAGGACAAGAGGTTTTGATTGGACAGCTCCTTTAATTGGTGTCTTCTTTGGCCAATCATTGATTGAGTGACAGCATCGTGATCTTCACGATGAGGTTCATTGAAGCAGCATGCTAAAAAAAATCCCAGCAATCTGTGTGCGTGTGTGTATGCGTGTATGTCCGTGCTGAATGACAGTGAATTACATATACTTTGTGAGAAGTAGGGGACATGTGCTTTTCAATAACTGTGTATCTTGATAGCATTGGGGGCTGAGTGGTGTTCTGTATGCTTAGATGCATGCGTGCATGTGTCTACAATATGTGTGTTGTCTGTGTGTGTTTGTACGGTCATGCATGCTTTTGCGAGTGTGGTTGTAACGTGTTTTTTTTTTTTCGTGAAGACTGAGATTTCATAGGATTAACTTTTAGGTAAAATATAAATATATTTATATTTGTAGGTTGTACAGTAAGTCGTTCACCAAATGGATGCTGGGATTGCATCCCATCAAAGCTTTTGTTTGGTTTTTTTTGTTTCAAATGCTGAGATTCGATTCAGGTAGCTTTATCTGCTGTGGACGGCTTATTCGCAAGAAATACAATCAAGTTCTTAACCTGGGAGAGAGAGAGAGAGAGAGAGAGAGAGAGAGAGAGAGAGAGAGAGAGAGAGAGAGAGAGAGAGAGAGAGAGAGAGAGAGAGAAAGAGAGAGAAAGAGAGAGGATGTGTTGGATCTGAGGTGCTGTGTTTATGTACTTGTCAGCTCCAGTGCAGAGTCTTCGGTTTAATAGTGGTACTACATTCATTCATTCATTCACATGGGTCCACATCCCTGTTAACTCAAACCAGGATGTTGTGGGGGAAGGGAAGATGAGTGGGTGCGTAATCCAAAATCACATTCCGGAGTCAATTATGATGCAGAATCACAGAATCATATTCATATTAGGATCATGAGGTTTGTAGTCAATATTCCATTGAAAGGGTAAGGATTTTGTTCCTAGTTTAGTCCTTCAAGAACGTTGCACAGAGATTCTACAGTTGGCATAGAACTTTGTGCTAACAAATCCTCCAAGCATTTGTGACATCATAATGAATGTGTGTTCAGCAGCTTCTCCTCAAGGAAATGGGAAGAACTAGGCCTTTGATACTGATGTCCTCTGTTTCGCGATATAGGGCTGGATTTTGCTTCCTTTGCATCCTGGATTTTGCTTCCTCTCTGAGTCACAATCACATTTATGACTACATATTGTACAGTATCCTAATTCGGTTCAGTTCAACCCAAAGTCTACATTCATGTGCATTCTGATGCGAGTTCAGATTTTGGATCCACACGTTTGACTTTGGTTGAATTTCACATTTTGATGCGTATTGTTATCATTCCTGGTTTATTTAAATAAATAAATAGATAGATAAATAATTCACCCAGAAAGAATAACAAAGACCTCAATACCAAAGTCTTTTCATTCTTGACTGTAATTTCCTCTAATCCATACTCAGAATTCTGAATCAAATTCCGAGTTGCAGAGATTCACAAATTCCATGTCTGCCATTAGAAATCGCAATCCATATCCTCAAGCCAGGTACATCTACCTGCCCCAATCCGCATTCCTCTATCTTTGTATATTGATCCAGGCCATCTTACCCCTAATACATCTAGGTTTTAATCAGACCCCTCAATTCATATTTGAGATTCCAAAATCTCTGTATTCCTTTCCCTTTGCAATCCAATCTAGATCCCCAGCTCCCACCTTTCTTCTCTCCGAAAAAGGGCTTGTGGATGTGGCTTCTATACTGCAGAACTTATAACCCAAAAATTCCCTGTCTGTTTTTCCCCAATGCAGATTCTCCACAATCTGTTGAGCCCTATCTCGCGCCAGTCGTAAAGTCTTCACGAAAAAAATGGGGGAATTTCTGGGGGAAATTATGTACAAGGACGTGGTGAATTCACGATATTGCCCGTGTTTCGTGGTTGATTTACGGTTTCAGTCTCGTGGTTGATTTACGATATGCATTGAAAACTACGTGGTTGATTTACGATATGCATGCGTTGGCATTTGCGCATCGCTTGAATTCCGGTGCATATAACAAAAGCTGCCACACCGGCCGCCTCCCGATTTAAAACACAGCTGATAGCCTGATTACACTCATGCCCGTAGCCCTACTCCACACCGCTGATAGCCTGATTACACTTCATTTTATTATTGCCCGTGTTTCGTGGTTGATTTAAGATTTAAGATTTGGCATTTGAAAACTACGTGGTTGATTTACGATATGCATGCATGTAGTCTACAACTTCTGTTTAAAATGACACGGGGAGACTCATGCCCGTAGCCCTACTCCACACCGCTGATAGCCACACCGGCCGCCTCCCGATTTAAAACACAGCTGATAGCCTGATTACACTCATGCCCGTAGCCCTACTCCACACCGCTGATAGCCTGATTACACTTCATTTTATTATTGCCCGTGTTTCGTGGTTGATTTAAGATTTAAGATTTGGCATTTGAAAACTACGTGGTTGATTTACGATATGCATGCATGTAGTCTACAACTTCTGTTTAAAATGACACGGGGAGACTCATGCCCGTAGCCCTACTCCACACCGCTGATAGCCACACCGGCCGCCTCCCGATTTAAAACACAGCTGATAGCCTGATTACACTCATGCCCGTAGCCCTACTCCACACCGCTGATAGCCTGATTACACTTCATTTTATTATTGCCCGTGTTTCGTGGTTGATTTAAGATTTAAGATTTGGCATTTGAAAACTACGTGGTTGATTTACGATATGCATGCATGTAGTCTACAACTTCTGTTTAAAATGACACGGGGAGACTCATGCCCGTAGCCCTACTCCACACCGCTGATAGCCTGATTACACTTCATTTTATTATTGCCCGTGTTTCGTGGTTGATTTAAGATTTAAGATTTGGCATTTGAAAACTACGTGGTTGATTTACGATATGCATGCATGTAGTCTACAACTTCTGTTTAAAATGACACGGGGAGGGAGTGACATAAGCCGCCTCCGGATTTAAAACACCGCTGGTAATTACACTCCTGCCCGTAGGCTATCTTTGAATTTACATGAAGCCGCCCACCGGCGATTTGAAGCCACGGGTAGGACTACTGCGACAGAAGATTTGAGTCTCGTGGTTGATTTACGATAGGCCTATGCATGCGTTGGCATTTGAAAACTACGTGGTTGATTTACGATATGCATGTAGTCTACAACTTCTGTTTAAAATTACACGGGGAGGGAGTGACATAAGCCGCCTCCGGATTTAAAACACCGCTGGTAATTACACTCCTGCCCGTAGGCTATCTTTGAATTTACATGAAGCCGCCCACCGGCGATTTGAAGCCACGGGTAGGACTACTGCGACAGGGCGGTGGGTTAGGGTGCGGGGTTGTCCACCCGAAGTCCGGACAGATGGTCACCCTATGATCATGCCCAGACGTTGATGCTCCACTGATGGTGATGCACGCACCACTCCTATTCACCTTTTCTCTGAAAGATGCTGATGCTGATGTAGGCCTAGTCACCACATTGACCAGTGGTTTTCAAAGTGTGTGTGTGTGTGTGTGTGTGTGTGTGTGTGTGTGTGTGGGGGGGGGGGGGGGGGGGGGCGGGGGGGGGGGGGGGGGTGGGGGGGGGGGGGGGGGGGGGGGGGGGGGGGGTCACAAAGTGTTGATTACTGTATTATTTTATGTGTTCTTTCTATCTATGGGGTTGTAGGTTTTAATCCCACCCTAACCTCTCCCTACACCTCCATCCATGGCTGAAGTGCCGTTGAGCAGGACACCTAACCCCAAGCATTGCTAGAGGGACTTTAACCTTGAAAAGTAATACCGGCAATTCATAATGTAATGTTTAAGCCTTTAAATGGGATAGAAGAATTGACTATGAATATTAGGCTATTAAAGACACACTATACATTTCATATGCAAGAACCTACCAAGTAAAGAAACTCACACGAGAGGCATGTTCAAACATTCAAGTATTTATTTACAACACAAACATACACATGCAGCAGTGGAACAAAACAAAAAAAAGTCCCCCCCCCCCCCCACACACACACACACACATACACACACACAGCACATTCCACTGGCTGAATAACTCACAGCAATCACTTAGTTCTTGGTGGAATGGCAATAGCTTAACAGAGTTTTTTAACAGTTTAATTTAAATGTTGTGTTTTCTGTCCTGGGTGCTACTGAGGGCATGAATGCCAGTGCTGCTGCTGGGGGTGACATGGATGGCACTGCTGCTGCACTGGAGATCAGGATGGAGGAGACAGAGGAGAGCAGGACAGAGAGAGGCTGTTGGTGTGTTGGAGAAAGCAGGAGAAAGGAGACAGCTGCGGGTGTCTTGGAGGAGATGATGGAGGGAATAGGGATAATAAGTAAATATACAGCAGTTATAACTTCATGCTGTCTAATGTTCCTTGTGTCAATATCATTTTAAGAAATGTCCCATTTAAAGAAACACTTACAAAAATGCAGACAAGTGAGAAATGTACTCACTTCTTTTATATACATACTACAGTAATTACAGAAGATATCAAACATTGGTATTCAAAGTATTCTTTCAAAACACTTACCAAGGAATGATGATTGATGATTCCAAACCGTCTCAGATTAAAGAACTAGAAAGATGACAAAGACAGAAAATGGATTAGGGAAAGATTAGTAGCTAAGGGATACATTAGCATGCCCCTTCACACTCTGTGAGGTAAAACAAAGTAAGTTGGACATTGTGTTTTTCCCATGCAATGTTTGTTTCTCTACACCGTACCTACACTCCGTTTCTTCCTCATCACTGGTGTATGAGAAATCACTGCTGTGTACATCGTCCTCATTCCCGTCATCTCCCTGCCCTTCCTCACAAGATGGCCTATTGGTCCCCTGTGGGCTTAAAACAGCCCTGTAGCTTGCCACAGCAGAAAGATGGACGATTGTCAGGTCATGAAGCCGTCTTCGACAGAAGGCAGAAAGGCCCTCATTTTGTGACTCTGCAGATGCAACATCAAAAATACGACGACAAACACATGGCATGTCAGAATACAACCTCCAAGTTGAACAGTGCAGATAAATGTCAAAGAAAGCAAAATTCTCATTTTTTTATTTGATGGTACATATACAGTAGGTTTGACAATTGCAACTTACCTGCCGATGACATCTTTGCTTCTAGACAAGACATCAATCTTTTCAGTGATGTAGTGTGCTGTTCCATCTCCTTCACGAGGATGCCTTTCTCTTCTTCCAAGCGCTTCCTGCGCATCGAGGCCACAAAGTAGGCATGCTTGTCCTCAAGTCTGACTGAAAGGCAAAGAGTAGAGTAGAGTAGAGTACAGACATATTAACAGCATTGTTGTTTCCTTACAAGTGTGAAAAAGTACTAGTAAATTAATCCAGTTTCTGTTGTTTGAATACTAATTAGATGGGCCTGTAACACCCTTGATGGCCCCCACCCCCTGTCACTTTTCCATGTGGTAATTGTCAGTATGTAATTGAAAACTGGCAGTTTCAAGATTTGTAATGGTGTCACTTAAATGTTTGAATGACAAAAAAAAACACTTGAGTAGCCTAAAACAGAATAAATGAACAATTCTCTTACCACTCCCCTGCACATCCCAAGGCCAAAAAACAGCTGGTCCATCTCCTGACAATGATCGCTCCACGGTTCCAATGTCGATTGTCGTTGTTGGCCACATGTAAGGTAGTTAGTTGCCCCTATCTAACTCCTCACTTTTATGTATGCATTAACGTGTCAGTATGAGTGTACGATCTAAATGTATGCATGTCTGTAGGGAGAGAACACAGCGTTTACCTCTGGTCCGAGCGTTCACGCGACAGCTGGGCCACCACAATCTCCAGGCCCTCGGTAGGCGACCAATGCAAGCCCAGCGCTTCTTCTCATGCGCTCCTCTTCAGTGTTCAGAGTTTGTGAGGAAAGCCCCACGTATAGTCCTTAAAATCCAAAAGTCTTCAATCTCTTCAACTGGGTGTGCGAGACAGTCTCTAAATATCCGGTGAGTCCTAACAAACCTCTCGGCAGGTGTTTTCTCCAATTGCCTGCTCAAGGCCTAGCAGGCCCGGCGGCTAGCACGCGAGAGCCACCTCTCCTGAGGTCTCGCTCCGGAAGTTCCCCGTGACCTCTGAACCCCTACCTTTTATAGGTAACCAGTTGCGTCTCCCCCGTGTGATGTGGATATGATAGTGGGCTGTACTGTTCTGTGCACCTACTGACCCTTTACATCGTAACAGTCCTTCCCCCCTCAAACCATGTTTTTTTTTAATAAAAAAAACATTTTTATCTTTTATACCTCTCTTTTTTTTAAATACATTTTCTCATCTTTTATCCTTTTTTTTCAACTCTACACGTTTTCCTCTTTTCTAAAATCAAATACATATTATTTACATCATTTTCTAAAACTCACCGACCAAACAGACATAATGGACGCCAAAACACATGTCAAAACCAAAAGTCAAAAGGCACCCCGGCAGCTCACAGGACAGTCCTCAAAAATAGTAATTATGGCCAGTAATCATAGCTACTGAGGTCTCAAGTCACCCCAAAGACCCACCAAAGTATGCCATGGTCGTGCCTGGCACCAGGCTTCGGCATGCCCCCTCGCAGGTAAGACAACGCACCATGCATAATGGCCTGGCTATACACCGGAAGCACAAGGCCCCAGCCAAACCATCTCTGACCATTCCCCGCCAACACAGCCAAGAGGGTCCACTCCTCAACTATTGCAAAAGAACCTGGTGAGAGCCTGTGTGGATACCGCACCACAAACACTGCCCCACCAGCTTGCTTCTCAGACACATGACGTAGGTTCCCTTCCAGTTCATTATCGTCATTAACAGGTGAATCAAGAGCTGCCCCTCTTAACTGCACATGTCCATTATCCTTCTGAGTATCACAAACATCTGATTCACAAAAAGCAAAGAAAGTATCCCAAAGGTCGACAATTTCATCGTCTGTCTGAACATTACCAAGAACTTCAGCTTCCCCAAAGGCACAAAAGGCATCACCCAATTCACTGTCCCTCTCCTGGACATTCATAGGATCTTCAGTGTCACCAAAGGCCAGAAAAGTATTGCACAAACTAATCGTGTCCCGATCAGAGTCTTCACAGCCCTCTGTCACCTCGCTGACACTAGTGGCCCTGCGCTGCAAATCAGACACAATATTCAAACCTCGATTGTCATCCGTATGATCAGCTACACCAGCCCCAATAACAGTAACATCGTTGCTACAGGGTTCACCTAAAGTTACATCGGCAAAAATGGTATCCGCCAAATCCACTGTTTCCATGTCAGCCTCCTCCTCTACCTCTCTCACATGCAAACGGCGCACCAGCTGTGCGGGAGAGCCCAAAGATAACACCGAATGTTTCTGAGGGAGAACTTTAACTCTCTCGCTGTCCAGCAGTTCATTCCGTTTCTGCATCATTTCAATTTCTCGCCTCGTCCGCTCTACGCTTCGCTGCAGTTGTAACATTTCTTCGTCGTGTAAGTTTATAGCATCTGACTCTTTATCACTTGCTTCTACCCCAAGCCACATTAACAACACATCCATGAGCTCAGGTTTCCTTGCCTCAAGTGATACCTTTACCCCACAAAAGTCAACTACTGCGCGCACATCTGGTTTCGGAAGACTCAGCAACCGAAGTCGCGTCACCTTCTCTAACATAAACGCTTCCGCATCAAATTTCGACATTTTCCTACGTCCTCTCTAGCCACTCCAATCAAAATGAATGAAAATACCAGCGCGGCAACAGCAAATTACGCAGCAGAACCATACAGCAGACTTACCCCTGAAACATGAACGAACACAGCTAACTCATTGCTTAGCCCCCAGATGCCAGCTCTACTCTCGTTCACATTATTACGGCTCGAGCCCCCTTTACACTGTCAAACAAACGAAGCACAGCACATCATCCCAGCTCACGGTCCCAGCTAACACTGGCATACCGAAGCCTGGTGCCAGGCACGACCATGGCATACTTTGGTGGGTCTTTGGGGTGACTTGAGACCTCAGTAGCTGTGATTACTGGCCATAATTACTATTTTTGAGGACTGTCCTGTGAGCTGCCGGGGTGCCTTTTGACTTTTGGTTTTGACATGTGTTTTGGCGTCCATTATGTCTGTTTGGTCTGTGAGTTTTGGAAAATGATGTAAATAATGTGTATTTGATTTTAGAAAAGAGGAAAATGTGTAGAGTGGAAAAAAAAAGGATAAAAGATGAGAAAATGTATTTTAAAAAAAAGAGGTAAAGATAAAAATGTTTTTTTTATTAAAAAACATGGTTTGAGGGGGGAAGGACTGTTACGATGTAAAGGGTCAGTAGGTGCACAGAACAGTACAGCCCACTATCATATCCACATCACACGGGGGAGACACAACTGGTTACCTATAAAAGGTAGGGGTTCAGAGGTCACGGGGAACTTCCGGAGCGAGACCTCAGGAGAGGTGGCTCTCGCGTGCTAGCCGCCGGGCCTGCTAGGCCGTGAGCAGGCAATTGGAGAAAACACCTGCCGAGAGGTTTGTTAGGACTCACCGGATATTTAAAGACTGTCTCGCACAACTTGTTGAAGATATGAAGACTTTTGGATTTTAAGAACTATACGTGGGGTTTTCCTCGCGAACTCTGAACACTGAAGAGGAGCGCATGAGAAGAAGCGCTGGGCTTGCATTGGTCGCCTACCGAGGGCCTGGAGATTGTGGTGGCCCAGCTGTCGCTTGAACGCTTGGACCCGAGGTAAACGCTGTGTTCTCTCCCTACAGACATGCATACATTTAGATCGTACACTCATACTGACACGTTAATGCACACATAAAAGTTAGGAGTTAGTCAGGGGCAACTAACTACCTTACATGTGGAACTTCCGGAGCGAGACCTCAGGAGAGGTGGCTCGTCGATTACTTAATTCAACGATAACACGCGCAATAGCCTACCCAAATGCAACTTACCTACAGTTCCCAAAGCGGCTGGCCGCACGCAATGGATACCTACTGCCTACGTCCCGGCACGACAGCTTGTAGACAGTTCAGCAGCCCCTTCCCCACCCCAGCGCTTAGGTTAACTTATTACGAAGGTTAACTCTCTCCCTGTTAACTCTCCTAACATTATGTGTGCATTAAACGTGGTAGTCAGTAATGTATGATACTAAGTGCATGGATGTGGTGTGAGGGGGTGACCAAACATACCTGAGATCTCCAAGCAAACCCAAGCACATGTCTTCATTGACGGACAGCTCAATCTCCCAAGCCGTTCTCCAGCTGGCTCTCCTCCAGTGTTCATCATTGTGAGGGAAACCTCACGATCTTCCATAAAATGCAAAGGTCCATAGTATCCACAAATGCCCACATGCAGTCAGGGTCCATATTAGTGATGGGAAATTTCCACTGTAGGTGTTTTTTATGATCCATGTCAGTTCGGTTCATTAGATGTTCACTAATTAGATTAAATCAGATGTTATCAATCCACTACAAAAAGCTAAAAAAAAAACGTGTTTTCACGCTATGGGAGCCAACACATGAGTTAGTCAATGTGTTAAAATGTCCAAAATACTCATGAAACATAGTTCAATTATGCAGTTTAAAAAAAAAAACAAATTTGTGTCAGGCAAAAAGACGGGCCGATCCTGGACCAAAATCTGGACCCGCCCACAATTCTTATTTCAGACATTAAAAGGGCGCCAACGAGTAGGGTCGTCACTGTCACACTTTTACAAACTACAAATTACATAATTGTATTCCCTTCACAGGGAGTGTTCCAAAGACTTCTGAAATGGGAACCATGCCCAGAATGGTAAGTACTACACAGCAAATTACTGTTACGATAGCACTTGTACCCTACTTGTGACCTAGTTAATGAACTGTTAACAAACTCTTTTTCAGCGGGAAGGATTTCGCTCCAACCTGGCAGACAGTTTAAGGTAATTATGTTGCATGTTTCATTGATGTTACATCTACAGTATCCAAGGCTTTGAACCAGATTTTTTTTCTTTACTACTTACACTATGTATGTACATGTCACTATGTATGTACGAGTACAACTTGAAAACTAAACTAAAAATAAACCTCAACATCAATCACAGTCATTTAAAGGGACATAATTAACCATTATCAACTGGTCACAATTAATTTTGTTTACAGTTTTGTTTCAAATGTTGAGAAATGAAACTGGTGCTCCTCTTCCTGCAAAATGGCAACGTTTAAAATGTGTGAAATAGTAGCAGTGTGTTGAGTAACAGCTCTAAGTGCACTTAATGGCTGAAAGCGACCGGGTGTCATAACAACCTTACTTGCAAATGGGTGAGCGACTTGCAAATTACTGTGTTGACATGAATGGCCCAGCTACACCAGTATTTTCCAGCGGAAAAGGCCAGATTCCCTGCTGTCATGTTGCTGTCTCCACATATATATTCACATGCAATTGTGGTACAAATTAACAATTATAGATTTGGTAGAAATGAAAAACTACAGAGCTGTCTAATGTTTACAATTCTCTCTCTCAGTGACCTCAAAGCTCCCCAGCACTCGCCATGAAGGGAGGCACCATGACGCTGGCCTGATTATCATCGACATTCAAATCTATTTCCAGAATTCATGCTGCCCTTTCACTAATGTTACCTTTTTCATGAGTACACAACCACCATCAAATTCTAAGTATTCATTATGACTGGAAAAATTGCACTTTTCATACATGAAAAAGGGATCTTCAACATAGTCCGCCATTTTGAATTTCCAAAAATAGCCACTTTCAGCTGCAAAAATGACTGCACTCGGACCATACTAGAAAATATTTGTTTATTACTTAGTACACTTTCATGTAAAGACCAAATTTGGCAATATGCAGCCCAGTTTCAATGAGCAGCATAGTTGCAGTACCTTTTTTGACCATTTCCTGCACAGTGTCCCTTTAACATTTACCAAGTACTTTACTCCAGACCTGATTCACAAGGAGGGCTCAGTCTGGCTACCGTGAGGCACATTTTAGTTGTTTTTGTGTTGATTTCTTTTGTTTTTATTACTATCATTATAGTGTTATTATTATTATTATTCAAAGCTTATTTGTTTTTTTGTGTGTGATTTTTTTAAACAATGCACCTGCCCCCCAAAATCTGTGCACGCGCATGTGTGTGTGTGTGTGTGTGTGTGTGTGTGTGTGTGTGTGTGTGTGTGTGTGTGTGTGTGTGTGTAAGGCACATTTTAGTTGTTTTTGTGTTGGGTTTTTTTTGTTTTTTATTACTATCATTATAGTGTTATTATTATTATTATTCAAAGCTTATTTGTTTTTTTGTGTGTGTTTTTTTTAAACAATGCACCTGCCCCCCAAAATCTGTGCACGCGCATGTGTGTGTGTGTGTGTGTGTGTGTGTGTGTGTGTGTGTGTGTGTGTGTGTGTGTGTGTGTGTGTAAGGCACATTTTAGTTGTTTTTGTGTTGATTTCTTTTGTTTTTATTACTATCATTATAGTGTTATTATTATTATTATTCAAAGCTTATTTGTTTTTTTTGTGTGTGTTTTTTTTAAACAATGCACCTGCCCCCCAAAATCTGTGCACGCGCATGTGTGTGTGTGTGTGTGTGTGTGTGTGTGTGTGTAAATAAATACTGTAAATAAATACTTGAAATCGTGTGAGTTTCTTCTATAATATCAGTGGTAAATGCACATTAAATGTTAGTGTATACCGTGTCTGTAATAATCCTGGTCAATTCTTCTGGATGGAGATGTAGTGAGGTATCAAACCTACCTATACAATAATAGTCCCATTGAAAATACCGCCCATTGAAAATGAATGGGAGCTCTTGCACCATTCTAGAGTGCCTTATAATAATACAGTAAGAGTAGTGTTAAGAGAGACCATTTAATCAACACTTTGTGACACACACACTTTGAAAACCACTGGGCAAGGTGGTGACTAGGCCTACATCAGCATCTTTCAGAGAAAAGGTGAGTAGGAGTGGTGCATCAGCATCAGTAGCATCAGCGTCTGGGACCCACCGCCCTGACGCAGTAGGCTACATATGCATGTGGATACGGATACGGGCAGGAGTGTAAATTCAAAGATAGCCTACGGGCAGGAGTGTAGCCTAATCACCAGCGGTGTTTTAAATCGGTGGGCGGCTTCATGTCACTCCCCGTGTCATTTTAAACAGAAGGTGGAAATCAGGAAGATGCGCTGCCATTCATCAGCTGCCAAAACACGTTTTAGTTGTAGACTACATGCATGCATATCGTAAATCAACCACGTAGTTTTCAAATGCCAACGCATTCATATCGTAAATCCACCACGAGACTCAAATCTTAAATCAACCACGAAACACGGGCAATAATAAAATGTTTTCGCTTTTCATTGCACCTAACTCCTCACTCCGATATTTTCATTGCACCTACCTCCGCATTCCAATAAAGAAGGCACGAGGGGCTACTTATTTATTCAATAATATTTATTACACAGGTAGGCTATATTTGATTTACCCCACTGTACGGCAGGAACCGAATTGTTACACAGGTAGGCTATATTTGATTTACCCCACTGTACCCTGTACAAGGCGGATGAGAATTCCGGTGCATATCACAAAATTGTTACACAGGTAGGCCATATTTGATTTACCCCACTGTACGGCAGGAACCGAATTGTTACACAGGTAGGCTATATTTGATTTACCCCACTGTACCCTGTACAAGGCGGATGAGAATTCCGGTGCATATCACAAAAGCTGCCGTTCCCTGGTTCTGGTTCTGTCGCGGCCGGTCCCCGCCCCTGTGCAAAAATGCCAACGCAAATGCCAACGCATGCATATCGTAAATCAACCACGTAGTTTTCAATGCATATCGTAAATCAACCACGAGACTGAAACCGTAAATCAACCACGAAACACGGGCAATATCGTGAATTCACCACGTCCTTGTACATAATTTCCCCCAGAAATTCCCCCATTTTTTTCGTGAAGACTTTACGACTGGTGCGTGATACGGTTGATCTGTTGGGGTGCGTTTCTTGGCTGCATCGTTGCTATCTAAGTGAGGTACTTACTTGGTTGCAATGCAATACCCAAATGGCAACCCAGATCCAGAGTCAAGCCTACACCCATATTCCTAATTGCTAATTCAGATTGTTCAACCCATATTCCTAATCCTGACTCCTTTTCTGGATTGCACTGCCTTTACATCTACAGTACACCCAAAGTCCAACCTCCCCCATAGATATGAGCCCCAGATGTAGGGTGACCATCTCTCAGATCTGTCCGGATTTCATTATTCAAGATCAAGTTTTTGTGGCCTGTTTACAACGTTTGAGTGTCCCTCACGTCATCCTACCTCCCGTCCAAGCTTTGTCCTTCTGGCCTCGAGATGCAGTTGGTAAAATGCCATTGGCGGATGAAGGTTTATTCAGTATCTCAGAGCAAAAAAAAAAATCATTAAAAATCATTTTCTCATTTGCAAGTAGGATGTTGAATGGACAAAAGTTCCCCCAAAAGTTGTTGGGCCTGGGCTGACAGCGGGAAAACTGTATTGTTTTCTCCACAGAGTCTATGTGAATCACTAGGCCACAAGCACTGGAACTGGAAGCTAGATAATGTGATGGACACTCAGACGTTGTTAACAGGTAGTAAAAACTGGAACTTGGATGACGAAATCCAGACAGAGGGCCACCTGAAATAGAAACTGCATTCAGCCTTTTGGTGTGTCCCAACCCTGGATGCTGCCATCTTGTGTCTGTATCCTGATATTTTTCATAGCCGCCACCTACAGGATAATGTGCGTACTGACTTGTCACCAATTGATAGTGGCAATATACCTGATAAACATGGTCAATATCAATCGTATATCAAAAAGTACCATAATCATGTTCCCCAGTCTAAATTCAGACGCCAAGCTCTGTATTTGTAATTCTTCTATGAATTCTGATCCTTGTCACCCTAACTCACATTCATCTAACCATAGCCCCATCTAGCCTTAAGGTCCTAACATGAACCCTGACACCCCCGGCCCATGTTAATGCGCCCCATCAGAGGAATGGGCTGTGGCTGAGGAACTGGGGTTGCAGAACATGTCAAGGCTGGGAAGATAAATGCTGGTGGCCTTTTAGAACTTAAAGAAGAAAAATCCGCACTCACAAGCTACGTCTCATTGTTTAATTATAGATTACCACCATGTCCACAAGCAGACACGTTTCAGCTCTTAAGCCATCATCAGTGCGTGGTACATGAGTAAGGATTTTTCTTCTTTAAGTTGATACCTTAACCCCAAAGTCATTCATTTTATCCCAGAAGTTGAGCGTGCCCTCTGACAAACTTTGGGCGTTTTAGAACTTCTCATAACCCATGTCATGCTACCCCTCCTAACCGTGACAATAAACCACATCTCTCTTTTTAGATCTAACTCACCTTACCAGCCTTAAAACCGTAACCAACCATAACCCTGACCCACCCCCTGACATACAGTATGCGCCCAAAGGTATAGATTTGGCTTGGAAAGTGGTGGGGACATCGATAGGGCAAATTGTCCGGGTGTGCGGGTATTTTTTTTGCATTATTATATCACTAGGTTCATCGCGAAAGTGGTATGGATGGACATGTCTCCGCCGTCCACACCAAAAACGACTTGCTTGATGTGTCTCATCTCGTCTGATGCTTGATCTCATAGGAAAGCGTTGTGGCTCTACACCTACCTAAACCCAACACAGTCTCACCGCAACTAGTCAATTTCTGACTTTGACCAGACCTTTGACCAGACTGCATTTTTTTACTTTAACTCATTGGCTGCCAGCCATTTTCATAAAAGAGTACCTCGGAGTGCCAGCCATTTTTCAGCATTTTGGGTGTTTTTTGGAGGCTCACAGAAAATTGAGTTCTGTGTCTATGTCAACACCATACCTATCAAAACACAGATTAGACGCTCATCTGTCATCAGAAAAAAACGGTGTCTCTCTACCCCTTTCTGTTCTTTCATAATCATCTGTTGAAATTAAGTGGAATTCGCCAAAATGCTGCTTTCCAGCCAAAAAGCTGAGAAAACGCCATTTGAAGTAGAACTATAACTGCAAACGTTTTTGCCCGTAATGGCATCGTCCTAACAACTCCAAACCTATCAGCTGCTATTACACAGTCTTCTGTCATCTGTAGCCTGAACAAAAAGATCATTTGTATGACCTTTTCAACCTAATATACTGAAATATAACGGGGGGACTCGAAAACAAGGGTGTTTTGGTTTAGTTGCTGGCGCGCAGCATGGATCATGACAGCAGTTGCCCCTAACTCCGGTAACTCCGGTAACTCCCTACCTCTCCCTCTCCCTCTCCCTCTCCCTCTCCCCTCGTTGGAGAACGAATCACAGCTGGTTTATTTCCTCCAGAAATAGTACCGTGTTGTGTCTTGTGGTTGTGGGGAGGGAGGCAGGTAGGCAGGCAGCACCGCTTAGCGTAGCTTACTGCAGCTTCTTTGGCAGAGCGGACAATTTGCAGATTGATGATTACTGTCATCATGGTTCTGCTATAGTGATCTTGTCATATATTGTTCAATGAATTTTCTTTTGATGAAGTACTGATCACACATCCAACATTTCACAAGCCGATTGGAGTGGTGAATGCTAGCTGGTCTGAGGCTAAGTGCAATGCTTTCTAATGTGAGCTGAATGCATCTGACCAGACACAAAGGCTACTCTGTTCCAAGAATCTGCAACCCCCCTGTCTTTTTTGATGATACAGTAAGCTGATCATACTATACAGATCCATAAAAATAACTGTGGATTGAGTAAAAAATAGTTGACTTACCAAGGCTCCTTTATTTAGGCTTAGTTGTAAGTTGTTAGCGATTTCGTGCTAGCTAGCTAGCTAGCGTAGCAAACTTTATACCCAAGTTACCTCAGTTGGGACCAAGGAGGTCATTGTTGGGACACATCACCACTAGTCCCCTGTTAGATGATATTTTGTAAGCAACATCCTGATGTTGTGTAGGCTGATCACATTATCCAAAATGAAAGGTTGCCACACAGATCATCTCATGGTGTATTTTGGGCAAGTTAGCTACAATGCCTTCTAGCTAGATAGCAACAGGGGATTGTATTTTGGTCATGAGAGGAAGGTTTTTTTTTGGTCAGGGTCTGACACTAAAATCAGTAGCCTACCTGTGTTAAAATCAGAGGGCAAGAAAGTAGACTACTGTCACAGGTGCTTTACTTTCAAAAATGATTTTGCTATGCTACTTTTGAGATTATATTATAATAGTAAAAAAGGGGTGTTTTTGTCTTGACATTTCATCTTGCTCTGAGCTAAAGCCCTGCCTTGACTGTTCCTAAGGACACTTCTGCCACCTACAGGAACAGTTAGAAAATGCCTATAGGCTTGAAATTCATACAGAAGATAGGTCAGACCGTCCTCGAGGCCTGGCTGTAAAAAAACGCAATTGTCGGCGAACGACGTCGAAGGTAGGGGGCGTCACTATTTGAAATAACGTCATTCGACGGCCAAGGCAGCCAATGAGTTAAGGGTATACCTTCCAAGTCACGTGTTGACTACATGGCCTAAACCTAAACCTTTCAGTAAAACTAACCGTCAGTGAAGTTATGCTGCCACAAGAGGGCGCCTTTGACGCGCACGTCACATATTGACTCCAAGGGCAGCACAGTACCTCAGACGTCAAAAAAAAGGCAGTCTGATCAAAGGTAGTCAGAAATGAATTACAAACAGTAGTTGGGAGTAGACGCTACCTTAATCTATCCCCCATCTAAACCCTGACCCCCCACCCATGTGTCCTCTCACAGGAAGGGATTGTGGCTGTGGCTCTGGGGCTGCAGGACATGGCGAGGCTGGGGGGAGTAGCGCTGGTGGTGTAGCGGCACCTGGTACTGGTGCTGATGCGGATGCTGCTGGTAGTGATGCTGATGCTGATGCTGATGCTGCTGCTGATGCGGTTGCTGTTGGTGATGGAATGGATGCTGCTGCTGCTGCTGCTGCTGTTGTTGTTGCTGTTGCTGGTGATGGAATTGCTGCTGCTGTTGTTGGTGATGGTGATGGTGCAGGTGTTGTGGCTGCTGACTGTGCAGAGGGGCAGGGGAGGTGGAGAGGGGCAACAGAGGCTGGGGCAGGTTAGAGGGCAGGTCCAGGAGGCCGCCCTGCCCCTGAGGGGGCAACTGGGTGTAGGAGGAGGGCAGGGTGGGGGCAGCGGCCGCGTGGCGGGGCACAGGCAGGGGCAAAGAGGCGCTGTAGGGCAGGGCGGAGGAAGAGGAGGGTGTGGGGGTGGAGGAGGAGGAATGGTGCTGATGGGGATAAAGGGAAGGTGGGGAGGGAAAGACAAAGAGAGAGAGAGAGAGAGGAAGTCAGTATTCATACAGCAATCAATTCACAAGTCACATTTTCTAGCTAGGATATAATAGACAGCAGGTGCTGTCGGGCAGTGACGGAGGTGGTGCTGATGTTAATTGGGGTAAAGGAAAGGTAGCAAGAGAGAGAGAGAGAGAGAGAGAGAGAGAGAGATACGTATAAAGAAAGAGACAGACATGCAGAGAGAAAGAGAGAGAGAGGGGGGGGGGGGTAACATTAGTACATCAATAAAACACATTTTTCAAAGAAACAGTAAACATTAACAATACATTAATGTGAGTTATATTATAAAGGAATGACCTTATATGTAACACTTTCCCCGACACCCCCCTTCATAGGACTGTCATGAATGTGAATGACTGCTGTCATTAATTGTCGTGCGGTAAATTGTGTCACTTTTTACTGTCCATCTGGTATTGTTTGGGATGTCTTTCTTATGACAACTTGACATCACAATATTTAATAATTAATACACTACAGTCTGGCAGATGAAAAAACATTCACAGAGAAGTGGTGACTGTGGATGTATGGAGTTAGAGGAGAATTCCAATACTTACATTATTTTACAATGAATAAAATATAGTTACTATCATGCAGTCTGAGAGTGCAGACCTCTGCCAACAAATCTGTTTGATGGAACATTTGACTATGTTCACCCTTTTTTCATTTTAAGTCTTCCTGCCTTCTTTCTGCGGAGCTAGAAACTGTAATATCCAAATTCGCCCTGTCCCGCAATTCTGTGGTCTCTAGGGGCGTCTAGATTTTTAGGCAAGCAATTGTGAAGAATTTTTTGTTTTTGAATCCTGGTCCCGGTTCGTGATCCAGATCACCCCCATTTCCAACAACTCCGGAAAGTATCATCGAAATCCGTTCATACATTTTTGACTTATCATGCTGACAAACAAACCGACAGACACCCAGACAAAACAGACAGACAGAAAAACCATCGCAACCAAAAACATACCCTCCTTGGCGTAGGTAATAAAACTATGAAGGAGGCTTACCGAGGAGTGGTTATTGTGGATGTATGGAGGTAGAGGGGAGGTAGAACCAAAATCCAACACTTACATTATTTTATCATTAATAATAAAATATAGTTCATATTAATACAAATATGAAGAGGCTTACCGAGGAGTGGTGGTTGTGGAGGTATGGAGGTAGAGGCGAGGTGGAGCCGGGTCGAAGCTGGTTCAGGGTGAGACGCGGCTCACCACAGTGGAAGGGATTGGTGGGGGAAGGAGTGCTGAGAGCTGCGGATGGTGAGAGAGAGAGAGAGAGAGAGAGAGAGAGAGAGAGAGAGAGAGAGAGAGAGAGAGAGAGAGAGAGAGAGAGAGAGAGAGAGAGAGAGAGAAAGAGAGAGAATGTAAAGGACGTATTGTAACAGGACAAAACGGCCGTAGACAAAAACTCTCTACCATAAGACAACGCAATAGCAATAACGCTAGTCCACAAAACAACCACACTGATATGGTATCATAAGCCTCTCACAATACCCCTACAATTAACACAGACAAACCTGGGCGCACACACATTCTCTCTCTCTCTCTCTCTCTCTCTCTCTCTGTCTGTCTGTCTGTCTGTCTGTCTCTCTCTCTCACTCATTTTCACTGGCCGTTTCGGATAAATTGTAACACCCTCTCCAATACACACTCCTCGGGACTCTCTCTCTGATACACACACACACGCACACACATGCGCACACACACACACTAAGTGGTCACACACACACTCAGGCTGCCACCATGATGACATCAGCACTGCGTCGGCAGGTGAAGAACATCGTGCACAACTACTCAGAGGCCGAAATCAAGGTAAGTAACAAACACTCTCTCTCTCTCTATCTCTCTCTCTCTCTCTCTCTCTCTCACCGGCCAGGAAGGGGTTGTTGCTGGTTGTGGGCGGGTTGGCGGGTATGAGGGTTTCCAGGTTGACCAATGAGGCAGCAGTGGCGCCCAGGAAGGCCTCAGGGGTGCGACATGGGCGGGGAGAGGCGTGTCCCGACTGACTAATCAGGATCGGCGAAGTGGCACAGGAGCCTAGTGGCGCGGCCAATCGCGTGAGATCAAAGGCCAAGGGGCTGTCCTCCTCCTCTTCCTCCTCCTCGTTGTCTTCTCCTCTCTCCTGGTTTTCGTTACCGTGGAAATCCACCTCCCCATTCACTTGCACCTGAACCTGCACCTGCACCGGCTCCACCACAATCACCGCGTCTCCAAACGGGTCAGAACCTCATGGAGGGACGGAGAGAGAGAGAGAGAGAGAGAGAGAGAGAGAGAGAGAGAGAGAGAGAGAGAGAGAGAGGTCATTATTCTCACACTATATAGAAAGACAGAAAGACACACAGACACACAGACACACAGACACCGACACAGACACATTATTATTTAACCAAGGTTCCCACGCAGTCCCCCCCCTCCTAGTCAATGCATCGGTTCGGGTATGGGAGGCATAGCACGATACCACTGAGCTAAAGGACCAGTCCGATAGCCCAACGCTACCGATACTGCATGAGGCTTTGGGAGGGAGGTTTACGAACTTTCCACGGAGCCCTATCTCTGTCATTTCATGAAGTATTCACGAAAAAAATAACTTTCATTTTCGTGGTGCATTCACGTTATTGCCCGTTTTTCGTGGTTGGGCAATGAAACACTGCCTATTCATTTGAATTGCCCCACTGCTGCTATGGTTATCCAAGCGCTACTACCCTACTTAACCCTAAACCTAACCCTAACCTTAACCCTAAACCTAAAGGGTCTTACACACCAGGGCGGTAAAGCGTCGCGGAGCGGCCGCGTTTTTTACCGGTGTCGGTGAAAATACATTGAAACATATATATATATATAATATCTGTCCTTACACACCAACCGGCGGTAGTCGAGCGTCAGCGGCGCGGGAGCCGGCTCCGCGAAGCGCTGCATTTGGAAAATAGAACTCGAGCGTATTTTTCGCGCCGGCGACCGGCGGTGTCTCATTCAAATGAATGCCAAAGTAACATGCTAGCTTTGGCTGTGGGGAGGGTTTTGAATAGGACTGGCTGCGCACGCCGACGCTGTCAGTGTGAAAGGCAGAGAAAAACACGCCGGCCAAAACTAAGCAGGAAGACCGCGTTCGTCCAGGGACCGTTCCGTTCCGCCTTGGTATGTTTTGGCACTAACCCTAACCCTAACCCTAAATTGCTTGTTTGAAATGTTTGATTACCATGTGACGCTACCGAAAGGGCGTCAAACTAGTGGGTCGCTAGGCAGCAGTCGGGCAATTCAAATGAATAGGCAGCGTTTCGTTGCCCAACCACGAAAAACGGGCAATAACGTGAATGCACCACGAAAATTAAAGTTTTTTTTTTTCGTGAATACTTCACGAAATGAAAGAGATACGGTTGTTCCACGATACACTCGTGGCCTCCGTTACACACAAACTCTTACCTGCTGGACTAACAGCACGAGGGCTGAAGAGGTTTGGAAGCCCCTCCTCTTCCTCTTTAAATCCTTCCACTTCCTCCTTAGGCTCCTCCTCTTCCTGTACAGAGAACGGATCACCTACAAAGGAATTATGAGATAAGATAAGATAAGATAAGATAAGATAAGATAAGATAAGATAAACTCATTGTCATTTTGCACAGAAATTTGTCTTGCACAACACTTCTCCACAATCCACAAATAAAAATGCACATTGCATTACATTAAAAAACGAACACATAAAACACAGTGGCCTATAGTGTAGTCATTCAGGTCCATAACCTGTTAGGGCAGCACAGTCCAATAAATTAAATTAATTTTAAAAAATCTTAAATCAGAGCAGGTATGTGTGTCGCCATCAAAATGGTGCCACCCAATAATAATGGGTGGTAGTCGATTCTCCACCGGCTGAGGCTTTCGTCTGACGCCAAAGTTGACCTCCAAAAGTTAATCCGTTCATGTTGAGTTATTTTAGTTATCCATGCAAATGCTTCAAAGATAGAAGTAATGCTATTTCAGTAGGTATTTATTTTTTCAAACAAACAATGCTTCATTTTGAAATGCAATTTAATTTGATTATTTTTACGGGTGGATGCGTGCGTGCTTGCGTATGTATAATACCGTTCTTAGTCGGGCTTCTCCATGCGTGATTGACAGCCTTGGGGCTGCTTTCCGTGGGCGCTGCTTCCCAAGGGTCGGAGGCTGATTGTTTGCGACCCCAGGGGTGGGAGGGGCTACTGGATGAGGGGCGGGCACTCCAGGGGCTTCCCATCACTGGAGTGCTGGAGTTGACCACCGCTGAGGAGGAGAGAGAAGGAGAGTGATAGTGATGAGAGTGACAATGAGAGTAAAAGTGCAATGAAAGTGGAGGCCATTAGGCAGACAAAAAGTGTTGATAGGCGTTTTTGGGCTGTGAAAGTCAAATGCATATGCACATGTGTGTGCGTGTTTGTTTGCGCTTGTGTGTGTGTGTGTGTGTGTGTGTGTGTGTGTGTGTGTGTGTGTGTGTGTGTGTGTGTGTGTGTGTGTGTGTGTGTGTGTGTGTGTATCTGTTTTTGTTTCTGTGTGTGTGTGTGTGTGTGTGTGTGTGTGTGTGTGTGTGTGTGTGTGTGTGTGTGTGTGTCTGTGTGTGTGCGTGTTTGTGTGTGTGTGTGTGTGTGTTTGTGTGTGTGTGTGTACTCCTCACCTACAGACTCCCAGGGGTCTGAGTTGAGGGGGCATGAGGGCTGCGTGTCCCAGGGATCCTCACTAGGGGGCGCCTCTGGGGCCTCAGTCACCGGTCCAAATATGTCCACCAGGTCACGCATGGCCGACTGCACACACAGAGGAATTATTATAATACATTACATTACATTACATTACATTATATTATATTATATTATATTATATTATATTATATTATATTACATTATCATCAATCCCAAGTCACTGGCCCAAATATGTCCCCCT
>NC_085857.1:50231698-50236698 GCF_034702125.1 Engraulis encrasicolus
AAGAAGAAAAAGAAGAAGAAGAAGAAGAAGAAGAAGAAGAAGAAGAAGAAGAAGAAGAAGAAGAAGAAGAAGAAGAAGACGGAGAAAAAGAAGTTGGAGAAGAAGAAGAAGAAGAAGAAGAAGAAGAAGAAGAAGAAGAAGAAGAAGAAGAGGAAGAAGAAGAAGAAGAAGAAGAAGAAGAAGAAGAAGAAGAAGAAGAAGAAGAAGAAGAAGAAGAAGAAGAAGAAGAAGAAGAAGAAGAAGAACCACACCTCCTCCACTCCCACTGCCTCCCCCTGCCATGCGCTCTTTTGTCTTCAGGGCCTGGGCTCTCTCCTGCTTCAACCGCTCCTCATCCCTGATCAGATATATTCAAATATATACGTATATAGTATAGAATAGAATAGATTAGAACAGAATAGAAAATAACAGAGCAGAATAGAATAGAATAGGATAGAATAGATAAAATAGAAATGAATGAAAATTAATGCACACATACATGCGCGCACAGACACACACACACACACACACACACACAATTACACACACACAAAATGCCCGCTCCCCACCTGAGCAGTGCAGCTAGCTGTCTGGCCTTCTCCCGTACGTTGAGTCCCTGATCTCTCCCGTCTCTGTCCACGTACTGGAAGTCTCGAAGTGTTTGGATGGTGAAGGCGTTCTCCCGACACTGCTGGGCGACGCGCTCAGATCCTGTCTTCGCCAGGTAGTCCAGTAATGTGAGGGCCTGCAGGTGTGTGTGTGTGTGTGTGTGTGTGTGTGTGTGTGTGTGTGTGTGTGTGTGTGTGTGTGTGTGTGTGTGTGTGTGTGTGTGTGTGTGTGTGTGTGTGTGTGTGTGTGTGTGTGTGTGTGTGTGTGTGGTGCAAAAGGTGCAAAGGTGCAAAAGAAAACAATAGCATTGAGAAGTTATTCAAGGTTGTGGAACATCATCTAATAGAAGAGCCTGGAGTCCTCAATTTCTTGACTAAATGGTGACACAACAGTGGTTTGTGAAAGCTAGTGAAAGTCAATGCTACATGCTACACGGATCCATTGACTTTCACTAGCTTAGCGACATGCTCCCTCTTTTAACTTGTCTTAAAACAAGACAACGGCTTACATGAAAAATAAGACACTTTACCATCTATATAAACCCTGGCCAACGATTTTAATTGTATTAAGCCCCATAATAGTGGCATACCCCTTAAGGATATTTTCACACCTAATCCCCTTTACGTGAATTGAACTCAGTCCTGCACCAAAAAGTGAGCCCGCAGTAAAAGGACTCAGTTCTGTGTTTGTTCATATTGTGAGTGTAGTCCTCTTTTTGATCACACCTAGTCCTCTTGAGCTCTACCTAAGTGATTACACCTTTTCACAACCATAACTTCTCAGGACTCATAAGCAAACTGCACTGAGACCACGTCAATAAGCGTCTCAGTACAGTTCACTTCTAAGGGCTCTGGGTACACTTTGGAGCGTTCACATATGCACGGAAAATGCTGAGTCACAGGTCTGAGTTCACTTAACTGGCTGAAAGGGACCAAGTGTGTTCTTGGAATTACACCCATGGCTTCCCAAACAACAACAACAACAACAACAACAACAACAACAACAACAACAACAACACACCTTGTAGACATGTCTCCAGTTCTTGCCGTGGTCGTTGAGGCGTTTCCAGACCATGCTCATGACCTCCGAGAAGGCCACCACACTGAAGGTCAAGTCGGCGATCTCCGACATCAGAGAACTAGACGGACCCCAGGGGTCATTGGAGGTGGCCTCACGCACCTGAGAAGAGGAGAGGAGAGGAGAAAAGAGGAGAGGAGAGAAGAGAAGAGAAGAGGAGAGGAGAGGAGAGGAGAGGAGAGGAGAGGATAGGAGAGGAGAGGCGAGACGAGACGACCAGATAAGACCAGATAAGAGAAGACCAGAGATGAGAAGAGATTAGAAGAAGAGAGAAGAGAAGAGAAGAAAAGAAAAGAAAAGAAAAGAAAAGAAAAGAAAAGAAAAGAAAAGAAAAGTAAAGTAAAGTAAAGTAAAGTAAAGTGGAGATGAGATGAGATGAGATGAGATGAGATGAGATGAGAATAGAAGAGAGGAAAAGATTTCTGATTTCAGAGAAGTGGACGGACCCCGGGGGTCAATGGATGTCACCTCATGCATACATTATAAAAGAGACACATTCGAATAGAATTTAATAAAATAGAATAGAATGGACTAGATTGGGCTAGAAAAGGGGTGGAAGAGTGTGTGAAGAGGGGTGGAGAGCATGTGTGTGTGTGTGTGTGTGTGTGTGTGTGTGTGTGTGTGTGTGTGTGTGTGTGTGTGTGTGTGTGTGTGTGTGTGTGTGTGTGTGTGTGTGTGTGTGTGTGTGTGTGTGTGTGTGTTACATACCTTGATTTCGGCCTCTGAGTAGTTGTGTACGATGTTCTTCACCTGCCGACGCAGTGCTGAAGTCGTCATGATGGCAGCCTGAATGTGTGTGACCCCTTAGTGTGTGTGTGTGTATCTCTGTGTGTGTGTGTGTGGAGTCTGTATTGGAGAAGGGGTCACAATTGATCCAAAAAGGCCACTGAAAATGAGAGAATGAGAGAGAGAGAGAGAGAGAGAGAGAGAGAGAGAGAGAGAGAGAGAGAGAGAGAGAGAGAGAGAGAGAGAGAGAGAGAGAGAGAGAGAGAGAGATGCGAGATAAAGATGAAAGGTAGACACAATACAGTATACAGAAACAAACAAAAACAACTTGCCAAGTCATTCACAAAAAATTACACAAAGGGAATAAATATCAAGACAGTCCATGAAACAAAAACAAACAAAGGCAGTCATAGACAGCGAGAGTCTGCAACACAAAGAGAAAACACTCCTCCTCACCCCCTCCTCCTCCTCTTCTTTCCTCTCCTCCTCTTCTTCCTCCTCCTCCTCTTCCTCCTCTCCTTGTCTGTCTGTAACCTTGTGGTTTCCGCTAGCAACCGTCGTCAGGCACGCCCTCCTCTTCACGGCAACCAATCTTCATGTCCATCGTTGTCATGCCGACGCGCTGTTGCCCACCACTGCACCCATAATCCTCAGCGTGCTATGCCCTCGCACCTGTGGAGCGGGAAAGACAACACAAGCACATGACACACAGAGAAAGCCCTGGCACACCCACACACACATGCACACACACACACACACACACACACACACACACACACACACACACACACACACACACACACACACACACACACACACACACACACACACACACACACACACACACACACAGACAAACACTAATACACACGAACATGCACACACACACACAACCACACACACACACAAACATGCGCGCACACACACACACACACACACACACACACACACACACACACACACACACACACACACACACACACACACACACACACACACACACACACACACACACACACACATGGATATATAGACATACATTCAGGCACAGACATTCAGAGACACACA
This sequence comes from Engraulis encrasicolus, assembly GCF_034702125.1. Lineage (NCBI taxonomy): Eukaryota > Metazoa > Chordata > Actinopteri > Clupeiformes > Engraulidae > Engraulis > Engraulis encrasicolus. The sequence continues at coordinate 50,235,158 of NC_085857.1, forward strand.
CACACACACACACACACACACACACACACACACACACACACACACACACACACACACACACACACACACACACACACAGATATATACACATATACACATACATATATGCACATATACACAGACACAGACACAGACAGACAGACACACACACACGGTCCACACAGCGATACAAACTAGGTCTTCACTATTAACTTTCTCTCCAGTGAAATACAGATTTGGAACGGTGAAACTAGGTTACCACTTAAGTGTATGTGTGTGTGTGTGTGTGTGTGTGTGTGTGTGTGTGTGTGTGTGTGTGTGTGTGTGTGTGTGTGTGTGTGTGTGTGTGTGTGTGTGTGTGTGTGTTTGTGAGTGTGTGTGTGAGAGAGAGAGAGAGAGAGAGAGAGAGAGAGAGAGAGAGAGAGAGAGAGAGAGAGAGAGAGATGGACAGAGGCCATGTGTATAAGTAGTGTATGTGTATGCGACACTATTTTTCACACATGAGCGATGACGTGGAGACTGAAAAACATGCTGGCGACCATTTTGGCATATTTAAGTAGCCCATTGCTATGGCAACAGGCCCACGAGGAGACTCTCTCTCTCTCAAACACACACACACACACACACACACACACACACACACACACACACACACACACACACACACACACACACACACACACACACACTGAGAGGCAGTCATGGCTCACATCAGGTCTGTGTGCTCCATATTTTATAGAACGCACATGTACACACACTCGCACACACGCATGCATTTACACGCACGCACGTACGCACACACACATGCACACATACACACATACACACACACAGATACGGGTCAGGGTGTCTTTAAATGGTTCTGGAGTAGTGGTAATGGTGGTATAATGCGAGCATGGACAAGTTACGTTGAAATATACAGGAAAGTATGTAGGCCAAATGTCAACAGTATGTGTGCCTCATATATGAACGTCAACGTGACAAAACATAACTTTCTAACCAACATAACAAACAAACACATCAAGAAACAAGCGAGCAAACAAATACATCTCAACAGAAAGAGAGATACAGTAGCAACTTGTCACCATAACACATTTGTGAATAAAATCAACCCACATGTCATAGGCAAATGTTTATGTTTGGCTATCTTCTGTTTGTTGTTCTTGTTGCGCTCCCTCTCTCTCTCTCTCTCTCTCTCTCTCTCTCTCTCTCTCTCTCTCTCTCTCTCTCTCTCTCTCTCTCTCTCTCTCTCTCTCTCTCTCTCTCTGTGTGTGTGTGTGTGTGTGTGTGTGTGTGAGTGAATCTACAGCAAATAGACAGAGAGAATTGGGACAAGACAAAGACAGAGAGAAGTGGGTGCAGAGTAACCGGAGAGGGCAAGAGAGAAAAAGAGGGAAAGACTAGGAGAGCACCCGGTGGGGGGGGGAGAGAGGGAGAGAGAGAGAGAGAGAGAGAGAGAGAGAGAGAGAGGGGGAGATAAAGAAAGAAAGAAAGGAGGAAAGAAAGAAAGGATGAAAGGAAGGAAGGAAGGAAGGAAGGAAGGAAGGAAGGAAGGAAGGAAG
>NC_085857.1:50239198-50249198 GCF_034702125.1 Engraulis encrasicolus
GATTCGAACCTGCAACCCTCTGAGCTGAAAGATCTATCACCATCACCACCACCACCACCATCATCATCATCATCATCACCACAATCATAATCATTATCCCCACATGTGTCCCTACTGTCCCTCAGATGAAGAAAGTCATCATCATCATCATTATCATCTTCTTCTTCTTCTTCATCCTCATCCTCCTAATCCATCTCCTCCTCATCATCATCATTAAATGGACTGCTCTGTTCCGAGCATGAAGGGCATCATCACTATCATCCTCATCCTCTATCTCCTCCTCCTGCTCCTTCTCCGCCGCCTCATCATCATCATCATCCTCCTCCTTATAATCATCCTCTATCTCTTCCTCCTTCTCCATCATCATCATCATCATCATCATCATCATCATCATCATCATCATCATCCCCTCCCTCCTCCTCTTTGCTGTTGTCCGTGTCCCCAGCAGCGCAGCAAGGCCATGTTGTAGCCTGATATCCTCTCTGGTACCCTCCCTGATGCCTCCTGCCAGACCAGCAGAATTGAATCCCCAATCTATCCTACTGCTTTTCCCCTTCTACACGAACGCATCCACTCTCTCACTCTCTCTCTCTTCCTCCTCTCCACAGTCCACACCCTAACCTCTCACAAGCAATACTCTCAAAACTCACACTGTAGCAACTATGTTAGAATAAATAACCAGTTAAAAAGGGAGCACACAAGGCTTATGCCATGTCCTGAAATGTATAGTAAATATACAGTACACTAAACCTAAAAAAAAACGTACCAAAGAAGTATGAGGACATAAGTTGGATGCACCAGACGGTTCAGGTCTAGCCCATTTTCATTGTTTCCAGTAGCGGTGAAAATGTTGCCAGGAAGACTGGGTTCAGAGTAACACTGAACGTAAAAGTACGGAACGTAGAACATGGAACACTGAACACTGAGAATACTGAACACTGAATAGGTGCTGAACATGGAACATTTGACATACTGTAGTAGGCCTACAGTAGAACAGTTAGCATGAAACACTGAACATATACAATTCAGAACACAGACCACTGAACAAGGCATACTGAACAGGAGAAACAGAACAAGTAGCGTAAATATGAATGCAATTTCAATGTTCTTGTAGGACATGTGCATAGGAAGAAACTAACAATAAAACGGACTGGACTTGACTTGACAAGCTTGACTTGTTTTTTTTGTTGTTGTTTTTTAACGGCTAGTGCTAGTGCATCTCTTATCTCTTTACAGGTGACAGAGTGGCCGGCCTCTCTTCATGTCACCATGGATACCGAGTGCATTTATACTCACGAGTGCCACTTATTATCTGATTAAATGTTTGGGCTACTATTTCATCCTTTCCCTTTCACTCTCTCTGATGATTGAACTCCACCATCTACAGATAAACACATCTCTCCCCCCTCTCTCTCTCTTTCTCTCTATCTATCTATCTATCTATCTATCTATCTATCTATCTATCTATCTATCTATCTATCTATCTATCTATCTATCTATCTATCTATCTATCTATCTATCTATCTATCTATCACACGCAGATGAGAAAAGGACACATGACCTCAACATGGCAAAAGGTAATAAATGTCAGCAACACTGTGAATGCTCCCAGTTATTTAATGGCACGACGTTTCGGACCTTAGTCCTTCTTCAAGTGCAACCAGAAAACACCCAGATAGACATTCTCTTTCCATCCACAAATTCTTTATCACTCTCAATCACAATCTTTTGGCTATCATTCCATTGCTATCTTCCTTTATTTCTCTGTTTCTTTCTTTCCTCCCTCTCTCTCTCTTTCTCTTTCTCTCTCTCTCTCTCTCTCTCTCTCTCTCTCTCTCTCTCTCTCTCTCTCATTTTCCACCCATTCGTTTCTTGGTCTCCTTCTCTCCCTCTTTGTCTATCCTTCTCTTTTGTTCTATCTTGTATCTCGTGTAAAAAAGAGGGTGCATGATCCCACCGTGAGAACAGCTGATGTTGTAAACAACTGAACACTGTCATACACTTTCTCTCCATCCACCCCACCCTCTCTCTTTCTCCCTCTCTCCCTCTCTCATTTGCTCTCTATATCCCCCTCTCTTTGTCTTTCTATGCTGTGAAGAAGTGAACACTGATAGACTACATAGTGGCACAGGAGAGATGTAACTGGCTGTATCTAGATGTATCTAAACACAAAGACACACAAAGACACAAAGACTCAGACACACAGACGCCCACAATCACACGTGCACATGTGCAGATGCACTCTCACATACACACACATGACACACGCTCTCTGTGTAGGCCTATGTGTGTGCGTGTGCGTGTGTGTGTGTGTGTGTGTATGTCTATCACTCATCTATCTATGTATCTGTGTATCGGTCTATCTATCTATCTATCTATCTATCTATCTATCTATCTACAGATGGTGTAACTTCAATCTGCTCATTACCGTGCCGTGCCGTGGCAGCGTACCGTGATCATTACACCCTGTGGCCATTCGGAATGCGGGGGGCAGTATAGCACCGCTTTTGCCAGAGCCGTATATAGAGCAGCGTCTGCCTGTGCTTCCGTGCTTGTCCGTCCCCCAGTTTTAGTAGTAGTAGAAATACAGTCAGCAAATTGCATGTTTTATTTAGCATTGGGCATTTGATAGGGCATTTGATAATAACACAAGTGTGAGCCCTAAACAAGACCACCATGTGAATTTAAACTCGACTTTTTTCTGTCTTGCATTCACCGTCTCCCAATCCGTCCCTAACTTATTTCGGCACTATTCAAGCCAGGAACGGGTATCCTCAGGATACAGAGTTTGCATACCTACTACAATTTGAACCGGTAAAGACAATTAAAACCGAGTCAATCAGACAGGAACACCCATGTAATTAAGTGTGCCCCGTAACGCCAGCATGAGAGAGATCGAATTTTAAATTTGGCGGCGACATTCTGTCTTCAAAACTGGGACCATAGGCCTATTCAACCGTTTCCACAACCTCACTGATCACAGTTGCTTCATCTGTAATGCCAGGGCTAAGAATAACGAAAATAGCAAAACAGAGTAGGCTAATAAACCGTTATGGAGAGACTGAGGAGACATGAAATCAAGCGGCGGAGTTCGGACCATTTTGAGTGGACCAATGTCGCTTGCTTTGTGTAGCCCTATCAAGCAAGCCTGTCTGTCTCATTTGTGCGATGAGCACAAAAACACAAATTGAACCAATCGTATAGTGTGAGTCAAACAGACATGAACAACATTGTAGCCTAATGAAGTAGTGCCCCGTCATGTCAGCATGAGAGAGGTGATTTTACATTTGGCGACGACATTCTGTCTTTAAAACTGGCGCATGCCGCTTCCCCTATTGCTGGCTATTATGATCTACACTGTCGTTACCACAAAAAACAAGGTAGCCTATCACAACCTAATACTATTACTAGTCTATATATCTGGTAAATAGTAGGTTGAAAACGGGGGTATTAGGCCTATTGGTGCACTGTTTTTTTGCGACGCAGAGTAATCTGCTTCAGTGTAGCTCATTGTACGTTGATCCCTCCCTCAGTTTTAGGCTACAAGTGGAAAGAGTCAGCCAATTGCGCGTTGCACGTAACATTGGGCATTTGATAATAACACAAGCGTGATACCTAAACAAGACCGCCAGTCGACGGTGTTTTGTTTTTATTATTCTGTCCTGCATTCACCGTCTCAATTCCGCTATAAGTGATGACTGTTAATTATTTCTGCACTAGCCTATTCAAGTCAGGAACGGATATCCTCAGGATAGCCTACGGACTAATAGGTTGAAGACGTTTTTTTTTTTGTATTGGTGCTTGTGAACATTTCATCCTTTCAATGCACTGTTGTGCGCGATCGACGGGATTCCGGTTAACTGGGGATGTGATTGACTGCACACGTGACAAGACATCTGTTACACCAGGTGTGGCTAATCATATGTGATTAGGACTGCAAATTCAGTTGCTTCGGTGGAGATGCGAACCAAAAATATGACTGGGGAACTATGACTCCTTTGGAGGCTGGATAACCTGTCGCGCCACGACATGTCACAAAAGGCTGTGCAGTCCCGTGCACTGCACTGCACTGCTGTAACCCACCCCCTCCCCCACAGACAAAAAGTTCAACACCTTCTGAAAATTTTAGCCGCTTTGTATTAAGTTTTCGAGCAGACACTTGTCCACGGTGACGCAACATCGAAAGAGAAAAGCAGAGACTGTTCACAAATAACTGAATAAAGATTTCATTAAAAAAAAAAACACAGCATTTGTATGAAAATGTGCTGGGTGACCACACTGCCTAGGCCTATCCAGATGCACGTATAGCAACAATGAGAAAGAGAGGGGCGGAGAGAGAGAGAGAGCGATTAGCACGTATCTGTGTGTGTGTGTGTGTGTGTGTGTATCTCGGGGAACATTTGAAGTGAAAAAAACAACCCTCCCCCACTTCAGCATCAGATGTTGGTGGTCTACAAGTAAATCCTTGTTTACCCGACTATCTTGTAGCCCAGTCATGAAGTTCATAAAGCCATCGGTAGCCTATAGGCTATCCAAAATCCCTCCGCAAATTTCTGCATTGCCTGAGTTCATAGGCTAAAACATCTTTATTTAGGCCTGACTTATTTAGCTTACTTTATTAGCCTTATTTAGGCCTATTATCGTATTTAGGCTTTAACGTGGGCCTATTTTACAAAATATCGAAAGAAGGAAAAGAAACGACAGACAAGTTGAGGCTTACTGATCGTAGCCTATTACAGCAAATCGAACGTGCGCTTTATGAACACACTAGCCTGAGGGCAAACATCGGCACGATTGAGATAACCAGGCCATGCCAGGAATTCAACTACCTGGGCACACACTAAAATACTGACAGACTACAATTGCTTGGATCTTCAGTGGGTTTCGTGGGTCCGGGGGGATGGGTGGCCTACTGCCTAAACTGTAACAGTTTAAATGCGTCCTCTCCAAACAGAGTGTGTGTGTGTGTGTGTGTGTGTGTGTGTGTGTGTGTGTGTGTGTGTGTGTGTGTGTGTGTGTGTGTGTGTGTGTGTGTGTGTGTGTGTGTGTGTGTGTGTGTGTGTGTGTGTGTGTGTGTGGTATTGACACCTGTCCTCCGCGACCGCGGATAGCCCCCACCTTTGCGCTTCTCATCTGGCTGTCACGCATCAACTGGAGGAGAGCGCGCAGTTCAAGGCAACTGGCATGACTGCAATCGTCAACAGACCTACTGTAGTCTAAACAACTGTTCAATGTTCAGCGGTGTCCGTAGTCAAATTATCACAGCGGTGGTAGATGGTTTTTATGAAGACCTGGAGGTCTGATCTATCCTACTTTGTAGCAGACAAAAACCAACAGACAAAATTGCTGAGTAGTGCCTACGAATGATTCTCCTGCCATGATAGCGTTGGACTAACCAGAATAACCAATTTATATCTTGAATGTTGAGAGGAGGCATTTTGAAAAGTCGAAGACTTAAGTTATTCACGAGGATATCATAGCTACCCTTCCTTGTCAATGTCCCATGCATTACAAAATATTCAAAAACCTCATCTGCGATAGGCTAAACACGATTTATCTAACACGCTTGAGGATAATATTGCCACCTTTCCCCTCTCCTGCGGTAGCCAGTTGCCTTCTCAGAAGAAGCAATCTTAATCGGAAAGAGTGCGCACTGTTCAAGACCCGCGGCAAGACTGCAATGGTCATCATGGTCCGTGGTGTCAGCATTCAGCCAAAACGGTGATAGGCCCTTTTTATATATATCAAAATATACCTTATTCCCAGCAGCCAAAATCAGTCAGACAATAAGTCCTTAACGAGTACGTGCAGGCTAGCGAATGATCCTTCTACCAGGGTAAAGTTTGCAATTGGAGAGGGGTGATTGAAGGGGTAAATTAAGTCCGAAATCAAAATGATCAAAATACAGTCGATTTATTTACAATACCCTACATGACAGAACGAAAATGTGTAGGAGGTCAACAGAAAATAACCATAAACTGAGGACTATAGGCAACGTCAAAGTAAAATACAAACACGAAATCAAACAAAGCTTTTTTTTAATGCGGCAACACTGGTTAACAGCAGGTTTTACGCACACATTTCGAAGCGGTTAATCACAGATGCCGCTCTCTTCCTTGCTCTCCCAAACCCCAACGTACACTGGGTTTAATACTCCCTGCAATACTGGCCAGCTATTATTCAATCATCATTTCATTTGTCCATGCAAAGACCTTTACGCTGCGGTTAACTAAAAGTAGCCTCGGCCGAATTAAGGTAGGCTACAGCCTAACACAAAACGGTTTCCATCTGCACACAGATGCCACATATTAATAGGCTACCATACACAAAAAATGTAAAGCTAGCAAATGAAAATGAAAAGCATTTAAATTAACATCCCACTAAACAATCTCTTCCCCAAAGTCAAAGTTGAAACGGTGTGCGCTTCCGCCTCGCAGATTGACTGATTAAAGTGTGTTGATCAGTGCAGTGCATGCAGGGTGTGTGCGAGTGCGTGCTCCGCCATGCACATTGAAGAAAGTTAACTTCAACATGTCAACAATGTCCCATGTGTCCATATGTAGTGCACAAAACATTAAAAACATTGTGAGAGAACATGTTTGCCAGTTTAGTGCGAAGGGAGGAGAATCCGAGTGCAGAGAGGCTGCATGTTGACATTACATTTCATTTCGTTGGATGCTTGTCTCAAATGTCATTTTCTCTCATCACATGCCTTGGCTACTCGTTTTAAATGTGGATTTTACCCACATTAACCCGTATTACAGCGTTAAACCACATGCTACCCTGAAACACCGCTGCTTCCCCGAGTTTTACATTGCAAAATTTCCGACATTTCCTTCACTGACGCAGCGGTTGATGGCCAAAGACGCGGCGCATCCTAAAAACTAAACAAAACAATATAAGGGGGGAAACATGCAGCGCCGTTGGTCAAGCCTTCTTCCTTGGTTCATTTAATGATTATTTAGACAGGGCTTTTATTTGGAACCGGCCATTATCTGTCAAATATCCTCGTGCACCCGGCCCTTAAAAGGAACCCGGCCGCTAATTGGAACTCGGCTATTATATGGAACTTTACGGTATATTAATATGCCGTCAACATCGTCTAAAATATTCCATGTAATAAATGTTGCCTACCCATTTGCGCTTGAATGTGTATTGTGTGTATGCAAGAGAAAGTGTGTGTGTGTGTGAGAGAGAGAGAGAGAGAGAGACCTGAACATGCGCTACAGCGTGGTAAAGCGTATAGCGAGCGCTCCCAAGTGCCACCCGGCGGTTGTTTGGGTACACTGCAGCTAGGCCCGGTACGTACCGAGGTGGAGGACGTGGCATTACCTCGGTAAAGGGTGTGTGCATTGTAGGGGGACCGACTGTATCTATCTATCTATCTATCTATCTATCTATCTATCTATCTATCTATCTATCTATCTATCTATCTATCTATCTATCTATCTATCTATCTATCTATCTACAGTAGTTGTTTTGGTTGTTAGGTGCCATGTGTCTGCAACAGCCCACTGTCAGCACAACACTGTCCTCAGAATTGGAGTGCTGTGCCTTTGTAGTGATATTCACTTAGAGCTGACTAACGCTGGAGTGTGTGTGTGTGTGTGTGTGTGTGTGTGTGTGTGTGTGTGTGTGTGTGTGTGTGTGTGTGTGTGTGTGTGTGTGTGTGTGTGTGTGTGTGTGTGTGTGTGTGTGTGTGTGTTTGAGTCACCGTGCGTAGGTAGAGTAGCCTCCTGTTGAACTCACTTGTCAATCACTTAGATAGGCTACATGCACACACACACTCACAGGCGAGCCCTATCTCGGTCATTTCGTGAAGTATTCACGAAAAAAATAACTTTAATTTAAAACACGTTATTGCCTGTTTTTCGTGGTTGGGCAACGAAACGCTGCCTATTCATTTGAATTGCCCCACTGCTGCTATGGTTATCCAAGCGTCTGCAGGGGCGGGGAGGGGGTGCTGACAGAACACTGCTGATACACTCGGGACTCACTAATTCGACGCCCTTTCGGTACTTATGCCTTATGTCATACGACCCTAAACCTAAACCTAACCCTAACCTTAACCTTAACCCTAAACCTAACCCTAACCTTAACCCTACTTAACCCTAAACGTAACCCTAACCCTAACCCTAAACCTAACCCTAACCCTAAATTGCTTGTTTGAAATGTTTGATTACCATGTGACGGTACCGAAAGGGCGTCAAACTAGTGGGTCGCTAGGCAGCAGTTGGGCAATTCAATGAATAGGCAGCGTTTCGTTGCCTACCAGAGATACGGTTGCACAGGCACACACACACTCTCACACACACAGTTGCAGGCACTCACACACACACACACACACACACACACACACACACACACACACACACACACACACACACACACACACACACACACACACACACACACGCTCACAAACACAGGGTCGCTGACAGGTTTGGCCCAGACAGTCATCTGAAAGGGCCCCCCATCAAATAGGCTAAACGCACATACAATCTAATGAGGACCCAATTCTGCCCCACCTCCTCCTCCTAGGCCCGGGACAACTGTCCCCTTTGCATCCCCCCTCTGCAGGCTTCCCTTCGCGCACACACACACACACACACACACACACACACACACACACACACACACACACACACACACACACACACACACACACACACACACACACACACACACACACACACACACACACACAAAGCCACATCTATAGCTGTCAGTCATGTAGACTGCTCACTGGTGCGCATCGGTCCTCTTGAGTTTAATATGTATGACCATACACCATCAACAGTACACACACACACACACAAACACGCACAAACGCACGTACACGCACGCACCCCGCCACCAACAACACCAGACACACATTCGCACGCCATGCACACACACACACACATGCACCGTACGCACATACGCACAAACGCACGTACATACACGCACCCCACCACCAATAACACCAGACACACACTCGCATGCACGGACACACACACACACACACACACATGCACCATACGCACAAACGCACGTACACACACCCCACCACCAATAACACCAGACACACACTCGCATGCACGCACGCACGCACGCACACACACACACACACACACACACACACACACACACACACACACACACACACACACACACACACACACACACACACACACTACACAGCCTCAAACTATATACCATACACATAAACATAACATATATATACCGTCCACAAAAACATACAGTAGGCTATATACGGGTTCTCTGTCTCACACACACATACACACACAAACCACTCCAGCTCTCGTGCACATTTCACACCATCTCTCTTTGCCTCTTCATATCTCTCTCTCTCTCTCTCTCTCTCTCTCTCTCTCTCTCTCTCTCATTATATTTGTCAACCACCCACTCACATAGAGGAACTCATTGCCATATAGTAGGCTACTGTGTCACAATCTGATTGCCTAATGAATGGACATGTAGCCTACAGTAGATTGCTCTTTGCTTGTTGTGTATACTATTTCCAAGCATACAGTATGCATGCAGGTACACTGCCGTGCAAAACAAGAACGCAGTAACTCAAAATGGTCGATTTATTTTTTATTTAATTATTTTAGACTACCTCATTTGTCTTGTGTCAAAAAATGGTGGTCCAACACCGTCCCGTTTTGGAGAAAACTCATTTTGAAAGTGCAAAAATGACCCAAAAAAAGTTACTGCTTGTTGTATTAACAGGTTATGTCGTACAAAACAAAAACGCAGTAAGTCGGCGAGTTACTGCTGCACGTTCCAATGGGACTGGTTTGGGAGTAGGCAGTAATACTAGCCAAGAACGCAGTAACTCCTGCAGTAACTCCATTTTGTGGCTGTAATACCAGCCAAGAACGCAGTAACTCTGTTTTTTGTGGAAAAAAGACACATAAATGTTATTTTTTTTGTTTTTTTTTGTGTGCATTAAATTTCTATCCTAAACAAGCATTACCAGGAAGTGTCACCACCA
>NC_085857.1:50254198-50259198 GCF_034702125.1 Engraulis encrasicolus
TGCTTTGAAAAGAAATTAAAAACAAATTTGTTTTCATTCACCTTTAGTGAATTAGAGTATCTATTGTATCTATAATACTTTCTACAATCTAGGCCTAATTTTCCACTCTATTCTCTATCTTTTTTCTTTAGCAGGTTAAATGTTAATTAAGTATGATAATCGGCTCTGTAAATACTGCTGCTACTGCTACTGTTATCATCACAGCTTAAAATCATCCCCGAACCAAGTACAGCTATCACATATGCTGTAGCCACACTGCACCAGCTGATCGTAAATTAGAAAGCAAGTTAAGGCGTAAAGTCCATCTTAAAGGATAGTTCCGGCGTAAAATGAAAGATTCACCATCGATTTCCCATGCCACATAATGTATCTAATGATGAGCCATTCCGGGCAATGCCGCGCCGTTGTGGGGTTAGCTTATTTTAAGCTTTTTGGCGAAAAACGCAGCCAATGCATCACGGCGGGGCCAATTTGTAAATATTATTTTCTGATGTTTCCCCGCTATAAACAACCTCAAAAACGCTACACACTTCATCACAAAGGTCTCGTCAATCAAACCGAGGCACAGAGAAGATCATCGGACCACACAGTGTTTCACTGGCCAGTGTTTTCAGAAGGGTCTCACTGCAACTCTCTAGTCTGACCCGGATGCAGGCTACTCAATCAGGTGGCTAGGTAGGCTATACATTGTCCGCGGTTCTTACACCAGCTGCGGCCGTAAAATGAAAAGCTGGAACCCCGACTGCCACTGTCTAAACCAGCCATATTACGGGAATGGCTAATAGCATTAGAAGTGGACGAAACTGACACAAAAACCCTGAGGGATCGCGACTACCGTGTGTGGAGGAAGCATTTCGAGGATGATGACTACAAGAAGAGTGAGGGAGATGGAACACCTAGCCTAAACGAAACCGTCTAAAGAGGAATGCTGTGTCAAAAGGCGCACGGCTATGGAGGTATGTTTGAAGAGAGAAACATGTGTAAATGTGTCTGGCTCATGAATCTTGACTGTCTATGAATCTGTGAAACTGGTTGCAACACCGCGCGTCTTTGCCAGCAGGCACTCTGTTTTGGGAAGGCATACAGGTGCAGTAAATGTAGCCCACTACAGGAGATACATAAACTGTCAAAACAAACTAGCGCGGGATGGCAAGTGAAATTGTGAAATTGTGCGACCTGAGGCATTCGAGGTGGTTGATGTCATGCATGCTAGAGTAGTTTCAGTGAAGTAGACTCTAATTGACGAGGGCGCGCGCGAGGTCACCATTGTGACCATGGTGGACCATTACGCAACGGAGGAGGGGCTGGAGGAATTTTATGAAGTCGTACTAGAAGTGCTCTTACAGATGTAAGTACACCACCAGTGGTGTGTTATTACAAAGTTGAATCCATGTTATATTATACCGTGTTGCAATTACTTTGTAAGAGTAGTCTGCCTACCTGTACTCTCCATACAACTCTTCAAATCTGCTGCCTGCACACATGGTAGTCGCGATCCCTCAGGGTTTTTTATGTCAGTTTCATCCACTTCTGATGCTATTAGCCATTCCGTAATATGGCTGGTTTAGATAGTGGCAGTCGGTGAAAACGGTCGGGGTTCCAGCTTTTCGTGTAAGAACCGCGGACCATGTTTAGCCTTGCCTACCTAGCCACCTGATTGAGTAGCCTGCATCCGGGTCAGACTAGAGAGTTGCAACAGTGAGACACTTCTGAAAACACTGGCCAGTGTGGTCGGATGATCTTCTCTGTGCCTCAGTTTGATTGACGAGAGCTTTGTGATGAAGTGTGTAGCGTTTTTGAGGTTGTTTATAGCGGGGAACCATCAGACAATAATATTTACAAATTGGCCCCGCCGTGATGCATTGGCTGCGTTTTTCGCCAAAAAGCTTAAAATAGGCTAACTCCATAACGGCGCGGCATTGCCCGGAATGGCTCATCATTAGATACATTATGTGGCATGGGAAATCGATGGTGAAACTTTCATTTTACGCCGGAACTATCCTTTAACTCTCTCGCTCGACGCAGCTAGTTTCAAACTATGTGTCCTGGGAGTCGGTTGCACCACCGCACCTTCAGTTGTAACTTTGTTAGTAGTGCGTAAAGTGTACCAGGGTCACATTTAATTATGTTTAGATTAGTGCTGTCAAAATTATCGTGTTATCTCGTTAACTCAACCCCTTTTTAACAGCGATATTTTTTTTATCGCGAGATTAACGCTGGAGGTTTGTGAAGTTTTTTTTTCATAAACTGGCTGACCGCAGGTTACAGCTGCTCCTCCCCCTCCCCTTCCCACTTGTTGTCTCTGCCTGCTCCTCGGCTTCACTGCTCCTTCAAGAGCCCTGTGCATTGCAGCGAATGAGTTTGACTCAGACAGTATCAGCCTGTAAAACAGATGATTTGCAAAGCTCCATATGCCTTGTTTTTGAAAGTTGGACTAACATTTGTTGCAAACAGTGTGCTGAAGGACTTCAAATTGGCTGAACGATAGCTGTAGCTAGCGGCTAACACTGTGACTAATGGCTTTAATCTCTGCTGGCAGCTAACTAGTGCTTTACCAAACAAACTATTTAATAAACATTGCATACTTTTAAACAGCCCCCAAATAGTTCGTTTTGAATCCTACATCCATTTTAAGACTACAAACAAAGTTTTGAGCAACTTGAAGAGTTATTAGGCCCTATTGGCCGTTGCATATGATCAACAGAGCATCAAATGAGCCGTTTTTTTTGTTGACAAAAAGAGGTGTTGTTTCCTCCCCTACGTCCACTACACTTGTAACTTCTCATTATGAATGACAGAGCTGTCATAAGCAGGCTAACGTTCTAGCTTTGTTTGAAAGTGTTATCCCCAGGCTTATTGCTTTTCTCACTAAGAAATACATCTTTATGAATGCAGTAGTCTGCATATAGCTATCAGATGATCTTATAAGTATGGAATAGCGGACGACAAGGTGTCCCGATATCAAGGGAAATAATGGACGAGGCGGAGCGTTCTAAACAGCCCGACGGCGCAGCCGAAGGGCTGTTCGCTGCGCCAAGTCCATTTTCCCTTGATATCGGGACACCTCGAAGGCCGCTATTCCGCTTATCACCCGGTTACCAGCATTTAAGTATTAATTTATTAATATGTTGATCTAAGGCTTTGTGAGAAAGTAGATTCACCACTGCGCTTGGTACGTTGCCATGGGCACCACTTCCTAATCTAGTGAGACACGCCTCTATCAGAGGCATGTACAGTAAGGACGCGCGCAGAATGTTGGTGACTTGACAACCAAATGCGATAGAATTGACGACTGGGTTTTTGACTTGACAACCAGATGCGATAGAATTAGTAACGGGGTCTTGACTAGACAACCAGATGCGATAGAACTAACGACGCGGTCTTGACTAGACAACCAGATGCGATAGAACTAGTAATGGCACTTCGCCAGAAAGTTAGATAAGAAGCAACTTGGACGCCCGCACGCCCGCATGACATCATAGGTGTCCTGCTACCGGGGAATAAAGGACACCTGCTCAGAAGACGTTGCGTCTGCTCACTGGGTGATAATGTCATTTAGCCTAAAAAATGCCAAGGAGGCACAATCCCACACTGCTCCAGGAAAATGTAGCCCTGCTGTATGAGGCACATTTCTCCCCTCCTGTCACTGGAAACTATATCCTCTGTATGTGTGTCTTTTGTGCATAGGCCTATTTATGTTTTGTTATCATTTGCCATTAGGGCAGATGTCAGTGTCTAACACTTGTTTTCCATTTAAAAAAAAATCTTTGCACAAACCTAGCCATTTTTGTAGGCCTACATCGGTAGAAGTATTAGGCTACAATGATTTTAAATGAGACATAACTATGCGATTAAAATGCGATTAATTGCGAGTTAACTATGGCATTTGTGCAATTAATCGCGATTAAATATTCGATTGACAGCACTAGTTTAGATACTTCCAAGTCAACCATTGATAGCCAATAATGTAAACAGGAAGTAGGCTATGGAATGATTTGAGGGAAAACGTGTTAGCACCGAGGACAGTGAAACAATGAATTGAGAATGAAATAAAAGAAAGAAAGAAAGAAAGAAAGAAAGAAAGAAAGAAAGAAAGAAAGAAAGAAAGAAAGAAAATGAGAAGGGTGGCAAGGGGGTGGGAAAGGAGAAGCAGACACTAGAGACCCACAACTGGGGCAAGGAGAGAGAGAGAGAGAGAGAGAGAGAGAGAGAGAGAGAGAGAGACAGACAGAGACAGAGACAGAGACAGAGACAGAGAGAGCCAGACAGAGAGAGCCAGAGACAGCCAGACAGAGAGAGCCAGACAGACAGACAAAGTGCATGCATGTGTCACCATCTCCTCCCCTGCTCCCCACGTTGACTAATGCCAAATACACAACAGAAGGCATGGGTTTCCTCCATGACTTTATAATTATGGCTGCCAACTTGACTAGGTCCCCTGAAAACATCCACTAAAAAAACTCCACTAAGCCTTCACCAAGTAAAAATTTCTCACGCAAACAAATTCTATACAAGGCGCGTCATCACGTCACTCAGTGGGCTAAGGTGCCACGCCATAAATCCAGGGTTCGATTCAGAGTCTCACCCGAAGTCAGTTCACGATCCTACAATCTCTATCTAAAATGATCAAATAAACAAACACATACACGCACACGTGCACACGAACGCACACTCACACACAACTCTAAAACTCCAGACAAAGCAAACCCTGAACATGCCATCTACCTATTCCCAGGACCATGGACAGCTCTTTAGAATAATGGTGAACAGAGAGGGGGGGGGGTAGCGAGACAGAGAGAGAGAGAGAGAGAGAAACAGAGAGAGAGTTAGAGAGAGAGGGAGGGAGCGATAGAGAGTTAGAGATATAGAAAGAGTTAGAGGGAGAGGGGGGGTGGATATGGAGGAAGATCGAGAGACAATTACAGACCATCAGAGAAGAAGAAGAAGAAGAAGAAGAAGAAGAAGAAGAAGAAGAAGAAGAAGAAGAAGAAGAAGAAGAA
>NC_085857.1:50284198-50303525 GCF_034702125.1 Engraulis encrasicolus
ATTATAATCTCAAAAGTTGCAAAAGTAGCAAAATCATTTTTGAAAGTATGCACCTGTGACAGTAGTCTACTTTCTTGCCCTCTGATATTAACACAGGTATTCTACTGATTTTAGTAGAGCCTGACAAAAAAAAACTTCCTCTCATGACCAAAATACACCCCCCTGTTGCCATCTAGCTAGTAGGCATTGTAACTAGCTTGCCCAAAATACACCATGTTCAACCAGAGATGATCTGTGTGGCAACCGTTTCATTTTGGATAATGTGATCAGCCTACACAACATCAGGATGATGCGTACAAAAGATCATCTAACAGGAAAATGCACGGGACTAGTGGTCACCTCAGTTGGGAATGTTTGGCTATTGTTTGCTACGCTAGCTAGCTAGCACGAAATCGCTAACAATTTACAACTAAGCCTAAATAAAGGAGCCTTGGTAAGTCAACTATTTTTACTCATTCTACAGTTGCAGTTATGGATCTGTATAGTATGATCAGCTTACTGTATCATCAAAAAGACAGGGGGGTTGCAGATTCTTGGAACAGAGTAGGCTAGCCTTTGTGTCTGGTCAGACACATTCAGCTCACATGAGAAAGCATTGCACTTAGCCTCAGACCAGCTAGCCTTCCCCACTCCAATCGGCTTGTGAAATGTTGGATATGTGATCAGTACTTTATCAAAAGAAAATTCATTGAACAATATATGACAAGATAGCAGAAACATGATGACAGTAATCATCAATCTGCAAATTGTCCGCTCTGCCAAAGAAGCAGCAGTAAGCTAAGTTGTGCTGCCTGCCTGCCTGTCTCCCAGTTCACACGGTACAGGAGGAAACAAATCAGCTGTGATTTGATCCCCAACGAGAGGACTACATGCTAAACAGAGGGACTATGAGACAGTATTTCTGAGTTTAGTATTTCACATGAGTTACATGCACCTGCTGTCATGATCCATTGTGCGCGCCAGCAACAAACCAAAACACTATTGTTTTCAAGCCCATCCCGTTATATTTCAGTACAGTATTAGGTTGAAAAGACCATACAAACGATCTTTTGTTCTGGCTACAGAAGACAGGAGACTCTGTAATAGCATCTGATAGGTTTGGAGTTGTTAGGACGGTGTCATTATGAGCAAAAACACTTGCAATTATAGGTCAACTTCAAATGGCGTTTTCTCAGCTTTTTGGCTAGAAAGCAGCATTTTGGCGAATTCCACTTATTTTCAACAGATGATTATGAAAGAACGGAAAGGGGTAGAGAGACACCGTTTTTTTCTGATGACAGATGAGCGTCTAATCTGTGTTTTGATAGGTATGGTGTTGACATAGACACAGAACTCAATTTTCTGTGAGCCTCCAAAAAACACCCAAAATGCTGAAAAATCTCTGGCACTCTGGGTTACCCTTTTATGAAAATGGCTGGCAGCCAATGAGTTAAAGAACTCATCTGAACATGACATGACAATGTAAACACTTTACAACACAGTCGCTAAAGTTTGGCAAAGCAAACATGAACATTGCAGCCTAAATAAGCATTTTAAAATAATGACCGGTTTCCTTCCGGGAAACCGGAAGACCAAAGACTTTTATTCTGACCGCTAAGCGGTTCAGACTCTTTTAGTTGCTGGAGGTGATGCTGCTGAGCTGGTAAGCTGGAAAACATTTTACTCATGAGCATTTTAAACTTAAAGCTAAATAAACAGAACCAAAGAAATGAGTTGTGTGGTTATTTTAACTTAAGAAGAACGGGATGCAATGATGAAATGGTTTTTAACTGTAAGGGGTTGTAATGGCAGATGACGCTAGCGTTTGTAAACCTCACCGTAGTGTTTTGATGTTTCAGCGCGCTATTAGAAACATTACGGGAGTCTAACTGTAAACATGAAATGGTGACTGGAATGATTAAACAATGCTCAACGGGAAACAAAAACATATTTAGAAAACAATGTGGCAGAAAGCCAAACAAATGTCCGTAGTGAATACAAAATGTTCATGAAGGCAACTTGTATTGGTAAGCAGCCCCTGGCTGCAGTGACGGGCAGGCTTGCCCCGTCACACACCCCCCCCCTTAAGCCGGAGCGTCCACATCAGGGCGCGAGAGGAAGTCCGATACCACGTTTTCTGCACCCGGTCGGTACCGTATAGAAAACCTATACGGCTGCAAGGACAAGTGCCAACGTGTAATCCTTGAATTAAAGTCTCTCATTCGATGGAGCCATTGCAAGGCCCTGTGATCGGTCTCAAGCAGGAACTCTTTTCCTATGAGGTAATACTTTAGAGTGTCAAGAGCCCATTTAATTGCGAGACACTCCTTCTCGACCGTAGAGTAGCGAGTCTCTCTAGGAAATAACTTCCGACTCACGTACTGCACCGGCCTCCTGTCACCCTCTTCACCCTGCAGCAGCACTGCGCCCACGCCAACGCCAGAAGCGTCGGTCTGCACAGTGAAGGGCAGAGAGAAGTCGGGGCTCTGCAGCACCGGCTCGCTGCACATGCACTCTTTCAGGTCTTGGAAAGCTCTCTCACTCTCAGGGGCCCAGACCACCTTGTTGGGGCTGGCCTTACGAGTGAGCTCTGTCAACGGAGCTGCCCGGCTGGAGAATTCAGGTATGAAGCGACGATACCAGCCCACCAACCCGAGAAAGGACCTCACCCCTTTCTTGGTGGTCGGCAGCTGGCAGTCGCGGATGGCGTCAACCTTGCTGATTTGGGGACGGATCATGCCACCCCCCAGGATGTGTCCGAGGTAGCAGACCTCGGGTCTTGCGAGCTGGCATTTGGCGGCGTTCACCACCAGGCCCGCCTGACGAATTCTCTGGACGATGTCGCTGAGGTGTCGAAGATGCTCCTCCCAGGAGGCGCTATGAATCACGACATCATCGATGTAGGCGGCGGCGTATTCTTCGGCTCCCCTCAGCACCTCGTCCATAAGGCGCTGGAAGGTTGCCGCTGCACCGTGAAGACCGAAGGGCATTGTCCGGAACTGGAACAGTCCTGTTGGAGCCTTGAATGCGGTCAACTCCTGTGCTTGGGGAGTTAGTGGCACCTGCCAATACCCCTTACACAGGTCAAGAGTTGTGAGGTACTTTGCCTTACCCAGGCGCTCGACCACGTCGTCGACACGAGGCATGGGGTAAGGGTCGAATGCTGATATGCCGTTCAGTGTAGAAAAGTCCACGCAGAAGCGTAGCCCACCGTCCTTTTTTGGAACGAGGACGACGGGACTACACCATTCACTGCGGGATGGCTCGATCACCCCCATTTCCAGCATGTCCTGGACCTCTTGCTTCAGCGCGGGGATCAGTCGTGCTGGAACTCTGGTCGCAGTCTGCCGGACGGGGCCTGGAGAGGTCAGCCGGATGTCGTGGGTGATTAGGTCTGTCCTCCCGGGTCGATCTTGAAAGAGGCCCTTGGGTGTGATGCGCCGTAGGTCTTGCTGCTGTGCGGCTGTCAGGTGGGAGACTGAGGGGTAAGTATTCTCACCAGCTGCCGTTGGGAAGTACTGTTCAGCTGGCTCTTCTTCCTCCTCTATGGTCCTTGCCCACAGCTGGTTTTTCACAGGAGATCTTTCAGTCCATGCTTTGAGTAGGTTGACGTGGTAGATTTGTTTTGGGCGGCGTCTGCCCGGCGTGGCGATCTCGTAGTTCACTTCGCTGACTTTGCGCAGAACCTGGAACGGACCTTGCCACTTCGCCAGCAGACTGCTCTCTGATGACGGCAACAACAGCAACACCTTCTGTCCGGACGAGAACGAGCGGCTGCGTGCTGTCCTGTCATACCACGTCTTCTGTTTCTGCTGAGCTTCGGCGAGATTGTCGTGGGCCATGGAACTCAGCTGGTCCAACTTTTCCCTCATCCTCACGACGTAGTCGGCGATGTTGGTAGGCTGTTGAGGAGCGTCCCCCTCCCAGCTCTCGCGAAGGATGTCCAGTGGGCCTCTCACTTGACGTCCGAAGAGGAGCTCAAATGGCGAGAACCCGGTGGATGCCTGCGGCACCTCTCGATAGGCGAACAGCAGGTAAGGTATCCATTGGTCCCAGTCGGCTCCGGTCTCAGAGACGAATTTTCTCAGCATGGCTTTCAAGGTTTGATTGAACCTTTCTACCAGACCGTCGGTCTGTGGGTGGTAGGGTGTGGTCTTAATGCCCTGGATCCCTAACAGTGAGTATACCTGTTTAAGTGACCTACTGGTGAAATTGGTACCTTGGTCGGTCAAAATTTCTTTGGGGATCCCTACCCGTGAGAAAAGTTGTAGCAAACAATTAGCAATGTTCCTAGCTTTGATGTGCTTCAGTGGAAACGCTTCAGGGTAACGTGTTGCGTAGTCGCAAACAACCAGAATGTAACGATGGCCTGCCCTGCTCCTTTCTAGGGGACCAACAATATCTATGGCAATGCGACTGAACGGTATGTCGATGATGGGGAGACTGATCAAGGGAGCTTTCAAACCTCTTTTGGAACGTGCAGACAGTTGGCATTCTGGACATGATTTACAATACTCCACAATGGCTTTGTGATAACCTGGCCAGTAAAATCGGCTCTGGACTCTCTGCTCTGTCTTTTCTTGTCCCAAATGACCGGACCACGGAACAGTATGAGCCAGTTCTAACACCTTATCTCTAAGGGAAGCTGGCACCACTAACTGCTCTTTGTCATGGCTCAATCTGTAAAGCTTCCCATCACGCATAACAAAGCACGCTTCTTCTTGCATGATTTCCATAGCTTCATCATTAGTCTTCACAGCAGAAAAGCAAGAGCTAAGTGTATCATCATTCTGCTGCAACTGCTGAAAGTCAGCCACAAGGACAGTATCGCCCTCTAGAGGTGGGGTGGACAAACTTTCTTGCAAAACAGTGCCAGCAACTTTAGCTCTGCGTTTATCTGACCTGCTCTTCTTTTTAGTATCACCATACGGTAGTTCAAACCACAATTCCTGGTCTGTCACAGTTTTGGCCTGTGCCCGTGTCACCACATAAGCATTAGCGGTGCTAACATTATCCTGTAGCAACTCTGTCAGAATTGGGATATCCTGGCCTAAAATCACAGGATATGGAGATTTGTCCAGAACGCCAACAGTCAACAGATATTTTTGGCCATTAATCTCAACAGTCACCTCAACAGTATCATGTTCAGTCTCATCCCCATGGATACAGCGAACGATAACTTTCCCCAACGGTTCATACTCCTCTTGCTTCAAGCATGACCTATGTACAAAGGACTGACTACTACCGGTATCAACCAAAGCTTGTAGAGTCTTGCCTTTAACTTTAACTGGGACAGTGACATCGGAGGTAAGGGCGGTAGAACAGTTGCTAGGGCCAGGGAAATAACACAAACTAGCATTTGCGGTTTTCCTAAAGGGACAATTTGGCCTAATGTGGTCACGTTGGCCGCAACCGTGGCAGATGAGAACTTTTGGCGGCGCAGGTGAAGTGTGCCTAACAGTAGGGCTGTGCGAGTGGGAACTATTGGGGCTGTAAGAACTATTGGAGGTGTTGGAGCTATGGGAGGGCTTAAACATTCGACCACTACCACTACCACCCACAGACTTACCATGGTGCTGGGATGAATGGTGGGTCTTCTTCCAGGCGTCCTGCGGACCCAGCTGGTAGCCTCTCCTGGATTGCCTGGCAGCCACGAACGTCTCCACCAGGGATGCTGCCTCCGCCGAAGTCTTTGGGGCACGTTCCCTCACCCACACTTGGAGCTCAGGGTTCAGCATGTCCAGGTACTGCTCCAGAATGATCTGTTCACAGACTTCCTCCTTCGTCTTCGCCACCGGGCTCAGCCACTTCTCGAAGAGATCTTTCAATCGGGCTTGAAGTTCTTTCGCCGTTTCACCTTCCAGGATCGTCTTGGCACGGAAACGCTGGCGGTAAGTTTCGGCGTTAATCTCGAACTTGTCCAAGATTGCCTTCTTCACCTTGGTGTAGTCGCTGCTGTCTTCAACGCTCATGGCTACATAAGCAGCTCTGGCTCTGCCTTTCAACAAGGGCACAAGGTGTAACACCCATGTCTCAGCAGGCCACTGACTAGCTGCTGCGAGTCTCTCAAAGGTGGTGAGATAATGTTCAATGTCTTCGTCTTCCTCGAAAGAAGACATCCGTGGCGCTTTCCACCCCTGCGGAAGGCGAGGGGTCATGGCTGTTCCAAGGCCTGTAGAGTTCAGGGAACCTTGCACGTTGGCTTGCTGGTCTCGCTCTGCGGGTGGTTGAGGAGTGGGGATGTCCAGTGGAGGCATGTGTAGGAACAGGTCTTCAACTGATGAGGGGCGCAAGGTAGAGGGATTCAGCAGGGTCTGCAACTCTTCGCCCGGCTGGTTCACCGGCGGTGCTCTTGCTTCTTCCCCCCTCACTAACCGCTGTAGTTGAAGGAACTGATGCTCCATAGCCTTCCATCTCTGGTCTTGTCTTTGTGTGTCCACGTTCAACCGCTCCTGCTGTTTCCGCTGCGTCTCCAGGACAGCCTCCATGAGCAGCTCAAGCCGATCCGTCCGGTCCATCCGGTCCATGGGCCCTGTCGAAGATGGCCTCATCGTCGGTGGCTGCTTTGGCTTGGTTCCCGGGTCTCTCGTCGCACCGGCAGTAGATGGCGCCACACCACCTTGAGGGTCCATGCTTCTCTGAGTGCTTGCTCGCTTGACACTGGTTACCTTTTTCCGCTGCCACCAAATGTTGAAGGTACCGTAGCCCAGCAGTCATTGAGCAGGTGTTTAGCACTCAGGAAGACACGAACAAGAGTTTCAGGAGATGGGTTTTTTATTTTCTTTAACCCAAATTAAGGCCATGAGGCATAAATCAAACAAAAGGTAAATAATAATTAACTAGAAAAGAAAAGACTGAAAAAAATATGTTCAAAATAAAAATGGCATGAGAACCAAACAAAAATACATATGACTAAATGCAGTCAAAATGTCAAAAATAATTATGCTAGCAAAATAATAAGGAATACCTCAGAGCTCAGAGACGCACGTCTCTTCACCAGCAGCTCCCCCGTTAGAATGAGATCAAGCACCATTTCTACGCACTGGTCTCGTGACCGAAAATGGACTGTACCAACTGCGCTATGAATACAGGGGTGCCAAACGGTGACACTAGAAATAGGCTTTAAACAGCTTTTAAATACATCATCTAAACATGACATCAAAATGTAAACACTTTAAAACCCAGTCGCTAAAGTTTGGCAAAGCAAACATGAACATTGCAACCTAAATAAGCATTTTAAAATAATGAACCGGTTTGAAGACCAAAGACTTTTATTCTGACCGCTAAGCGGTTCAGACTCTTTTAGTTGCTGGAGGTGATGCTGCTGAGCTGGTAAGCTGGAAAACATTTTACTCATGAGCATTTTAAACTTAAAGCTAAATAAACAGAACCAAAGAAATGAGTTGTGTGGTTATTTTAACTTAAGAAGAACGGGATGCAATGATGAAATGGTTTTTAACTGTAAGGGGTTGTAATGGCAGATGACGCTAGCGTTTGTAAACCTCACCGTAGTGTTTTGATGTTTCAGCGCGCTATTAGCAACATTACGGGAGTCTAACTGTAAACATGAAATGGTGACTGGAATGATGAAACAATGCTCAATGGGAAACAAAAACATATTTAGAAAACAATGTGGCAGAAGCCAAACAAATGTCCGAAGTGAATACAAAATGTTCGTGAAGGCAACTTGTATTGGTATGCAGCACCTTGCTGCAGTGACGGGCAGGCTTGCCCCGTCACACATTCTCCAATCACACTATAATTGAATGATAAAGCCCTGATCGTTTATAAAGAAATATTCTTCATTGGCTACAAAGAAATAATCTCATGTTTAAATTCAGAAAATCACTTCATGACTTTGCCCTCGAGTGCTTGGTGTACAGTAGGCAAAGGCAATATAGGCATATGTGGCATGTTAGCTATAGCCTCGATCCTGGGATGCTTCAAGCGGAAAACATGCGGGATGAGATCCGCTTCCACCCCCTATAGGGGAATTGTAGCTGGTTGATTTAGTGAAATAGAGGAGTAGGGGTAGGTGGTGAGACAATTCGGACAGCCCTCGTGCATGACAGATGACAGAGGGAAGGAGGGATTTAAATGTGTGCGAAGGCAGGAGCTAGTAATGACAGCTGTTGATCACACTCGGACTTCCTCCAGAACTATGTCCATATATAAACAACAATAATTGAAACTAAAATCTGGTACCCTAGTAACAGAGAACGTAAAGAGAACGTTTGACTTTTGGTTCTCTAAAGGTTGGGGTTATTACCAAACCAAAATCTACCACCTAGAAACGTTCCCTTTGGTTACAGTAAAAACCACCCTAGTAACAGAGAATGTAAAGAGAACGTTTGACTTTTGGTTCTCTAAAGGTTGGGGTTATTACCAAACCAAAATCTACCACCTAGAAACGTTCCCTTTGGTTACAGTAAAAACCAAGCAGCCATTGGTTCCGGTTCGGTTCTGGATACGTTTCGGATACGTCATTTTTGGTTCTGTTTCGGTTCTCACAGGGTTGCCAGGAAAGTTTAATTTAACTTCCCAGAACGATATATGTGTGGTTCCCATTCCATTCCCTCGCCGTTCTCTCACCGTACCTTTATTGCTTTTCATGTTTGTTCCCTCATCGTTCTCATATGGTTCCCATAACCTTGATGGTTACATTATAGGTCTGGTCACGTCTGGTTCCCTAGACGTGCTCCTGATGTTCCCCCAACTTTGTTTATACTGTGTTGTTCAGAGCATAAGCAATGATGACTGTCCACCCGATTAAATCATATCGTCGGCTTGCTACCAAAACCGCCTAAGTCCGAATTTGGTCGAAATGAGATTTTTGCATAAACTTACTCCCCTACAACAGCTGCATCACCCTGCCTTTCTGCCAGGGTCATTGATCAATCACAACAGTCACCAGAGTCAAAAATCTGTATGTATAAAGTCACACACTGCCTATGAGAAAATGAATGACCAGGGACGTAGCTATAGGGAGGACAAGGAGGGCATTTGCCTGTAGGCCTAGGGCCCTCCTGCAGGTGGCAGGGGTAGGGGCCCTATTATGATCTTGGCAGGTGGTATGGGGGCCCTATCTATTCATCCTGGGGCCCTGTGCACAATTGTTCTGCCAATGTGCATGACTTGGGTAACTTGACTTAGCCATTTTTGATGCAAGAAGCAGTTTATGAGTATTTCTCTCTCTCTCTCTCTCTCTCTCTCTCTCTCTCTCTCTCTCTCTCTCTCTCTCTCTCTGTCTCTCTCTGTCTCTCTCTCTCTCTCTCTCTCTCTCTCTCTCTCTCTCTCTCTCTCTCTTCAAAGACAATGGCCATGTTTCAAAACTTCATCCTTAGACATCTGTCTGAGATAATCTTGTTACCACACAATGGTTGTAGCCTTACATTAATTTATGATTGTAGCCTTAAGACAAATTGAGCAATTATTGATCATGTGCTTTATTTGATGTTATCACAGGTTTATAGAAGACTGCCATAGATTACATCCTCTTATGACAATGTGTTATTTTATACATTCATCTAATGTTTTATAATGTAGATTTTGAACAGCATTGGGTTGATGACACTACTGGTGTACATTATTGCATACACAGTAGAATGACCAACTCCAATGAGTAAAGGATCCAGTAGTGGTTCTATACCATATTCTGAATGCCACGGTCATGGTGTTGAAGTGGGCGGGGCACAGTTCTATGACCAGGTTACCTCGGTCATGGGCAAGGTTGGGAGGGTGGGGCAGTTCTATGAGCATGGAAAATAGCAGAAGTTAATCAAAGATGATAAACAAGGAGGAGACAGTTCGTGAGGAGGTACAAGGACCAAAAGAAGTGCCCCACCCCTTCATCCTCCTCCATGACTGATGGGACCTCAACATGGAATAAAATCTGGATCTGTCCTGCTATGAGAAATGAGCGTATAACCAATGTGGCAATTGCTCTGCCACAATGTCAAAAAGGGTATAACTTTGAATGAGAATGTAAATAATGATTTCATTGAAAGCTAATATGACTGAAAGTGCTAGAAAGTAAAAGAAATCTGTGAAAATCTGTTGGTAGACATGACATTTACCAGCATGCTAGATTGTTACAAGATCTACAAAAATATTTCAATTATTCACTATTTCCAGGATTAAAGTTTTTTTCCATTATTTTGAGTGATTACTATTTTTGTGCACGCACCAAGCAATACACGGGTTTAAAGTGCAGGCACAGACGCCAACCTTTGTTGGTCTTTTGTCATTCACGATTAAAGTTTGGAATAAAAATAAAAAAGAATAGTATAACTATCAAAATAATGTGCAGTGCATTGTTCTTGTTGTGCTGCATCAAATAATTTTTTTTAAAGTGTTTTGTTTGCCTTAGGAGCCATTTCATGTTTGACTTGCAGCTTCACTCAAAATAAATAAAGAAAATAAATTAACATCTTAGACAGGTACTGTTTGTAGTGGACCAATGACTCAGACAGGATGACAGGATGCAGATGTGGTAGGGGAGTAAAGTTCTGCAAAAATCTCCTTTTGACCAAAATTATTAGGGGGGACTCACAATTGCTCTTTGCCCAGGGTCTCAGATTTCCTAGAACCGCCACTGATGTTTGGCGCCCCCTTTGGCGCCTAGTTTTTCCCTGTTTTCCGAAAACCCCAAAATCGGACTTAGGCGGTTTTGGTAGCAAGCCGACGATATACGTCTACATATTAGTAACAGTATTTCCTCCAGATTTAATCATGTACACAATCTTTTTTTTTATTATTCCATTTCATTCATTTAACTCAACTTGGTTGGGTTGATCTAAGGTTTGGCTGTGCACACAACATCACACAAAAGATGTGTTGAGTGAAAGAAATAACTTGAGAACTTGTTACACCTTTGCCGGTAACAAGCAGGCCCCTCACAACCAATCTGTCCATCAGCGCCTGGCCAAACCTAATTACTTAGGGCTGGTATATCATGACTCAATTGCTTGCACCTGAAAAACTCCTAATCAATCTGGTCACATGGTACTCTTGAGCCTGTATATAAACCTGGACTGTCACAGTGCTTTAAATATTTGCCTGCCTGCCTGCCTGCTGGCTGGTCAGCATGGCACAGCATAGCGCTTGTTTACCTGCTTTGCAAGCAAGCTAAAGGCACTTTTGGCTTATGGCATTTGTTAGCTACATCTTGTGCCTTGCTTTGTGAGCTAGTCAGTAACAGCACATGTTACATTGTTTGCTCCATTGTGCACTTGATGTTTGCAAGCAAGCTAAAGGCGCCTTTGGCTTATGGCATTTGTTAGCTACATCTTGTGCCTTGCTTTGTGAGCTAGTCAGTAACAGCACATGTTACATTGCTTGCTCCATTGTGCACTTAAATAAATGGTATGGTTATATTTTAAACTTCATTAAGGAAAACATTTGGTATTGATCCCCACTAGATTGTGTTCATACATGCTCAGCTGATAATCCTCTCACATTGTGGTGCAGAACAACAGAGACTGATATATAAAATATAGAGATGTTTTCAGCAATTTTGAACATTATCTTAAGAGAGCAGTGTGGCAAACTGATGCCAGGCGCAGGGTGTTTCAGTCATGGTGGAGGATGGGAGGTGCTTAATTACCATGATCAGGGTACCTCAACTATGGTGAGAGATAGTGGGGCAGGACCAAAACACATTCACAATAATAAACAAGGTTGGGGGAACATCAGGAGCTAAGGAACCAAATATGCAACCAACAAGGTTAAGGGAACCATATTGGAATGGCAAGGGAACAAACATGACATGAACAGGAATAAAGTGACGGTGAGAGAACAATAAGGGAACGTAATGGTAACTACACATATAACATTCTAGGAACGAAAATTAAACTTTCCTGCCAACCAAGTGAGAACGGAAAAATAACCAAACATGACTCTCTGGGGACGTACCCAGAACTAAACTGGAACCAAGGGTTTGTGTTCCAGGAACCTTCTTAGAACTAAAAATTGTTAGTAGGGCAAGCAGCCATTGGTTCCGGTTCGGTTCTGGATACGTTTCGGATACGTCATTTTTGGTTCTGTTTCGGTTCTCACAGGGTTGCCAGGAAAGTTTAATTTAACTTCCCAGAACGATATATGTGTGGTTCCCATTCCATTCCCTCGCCGTTCTCTCACCGTACCTTTATTGCTTTTCATGTTTGTTCCCTCATCGTTCTCATATGGTTCCCATAACCTTGATGGTTACATTATAGGTCTGGTCACGTCTGTTTCCCTAGACGTGCTCCTGATGTTCCCCCAACTTTGTTTATACTGTGTTGTTCAGAGCATAAGCAATGATGACTGTCCACCCGATTAAATCATATACGTCTACATATTAGTAACAGTATTTCTTCCAGATTTAATCATGTACACAATCTTTTTTTTATTATTCCATTTCATTCATTTAACTCAACTTGGTTGGGTTGATCTAAGGTTTGGCTGTGCACACAACATCACACAAAAGATGTGTTGAGTGAAAGAAATAACTTGAGAACTTGTTACACCTTTGCCGGTAACAAGCAGGCCCCTCACAACCAATCTGTCCATCAGCACCTGGCCAAACCTAATTACTTAGGGCTGGTATATCATGACTCAATTGCTTGCACCTGAAAAACTCCTAATCAATCTGGTCACATGGTACTCTTGAGCCTGTATATAAACCTGGACTGTCACAGTGCTTTAAATATTTGCCTGCCTGCCTGCCTGCTGGCTGGTCAGCATGGCACAGCATAGCGCTTGTTTACCTGCTTTGCAAGCAAACTAAAGGCGCTTTTGGCTTATGGCATTTGTTAGCTACATCTTGTGCCTTGCTTTGTGAGCTAGTCAGTAACAGCACATGTTACATTGCTTGCTCCATTGTGCACTTGAAGTAGATGGTATGGTTATATTTTAAACTTCATTAAGGAAAACATTTGGTATTAATCCCCACTAGATTGTGTTCATACATGCTCAGCTGAAATTTCTCTCACATTGTGGTGCAGTACAGCATAGACTGATATATAAAATATAGACATTTCACATGTTTTCAGCAACTTTAAACATTATCTTAAGAAAGCAGTGTGGCAAACTGATGCCAGGCGCAGGGTGTTTCAGTCATGGTGGAGGATGGGAGGTGCTTAATTACCATGATCAGGGTACCTCAACTATGGTGAGAGATAGTGGGGCAGGACCAAAACACATTCACAATAATAAACAAGGTTGGGGGAACATCAGGAGCATGTCTAAGGAACCAAATATGCAACCAACAAGGTTAAGGGAACCATATGGGAATGGCAAGGGAACAACCATGACATGAACAGGAATAAAGTGACGGTGAGAGAACAATAAGGGAACGGAATGGGAACTACACATATAACATTCTAGGAACGAAAATTAAACTTTCCTGCCAACCAAGTGAGAACGGAAAAATAACCAAACATGACTCTCTGGGGACGTACCCAGAACTAAACTGGAACCAAGGGCTTGTGTTCCAGGAACCTGCTTAGAACCAAAAAAATGTTAGTAGGGTAGTTATTGATATTTATTAGTGTGTGCGCGTGCATGCGTGTGTGTGTTATCACATGCTATTAGGTTGCACATTATATGTAATTCCAAGTCTTTTGGATTGTATTTGTTGACAGGAATAGCAACTCTCTTGTCCACTGTGTCTCTGCTTGTGTGTTTGCTAACAGGTTTTCTTTGCATGTCTCTTTTGTCCAGCCCAAATGATGTTGTTTGATTACATTAGAATGAGATTTTACCCAAAGTGTGTGTGTGTGTGTGTGTGTGTGTGTGTGTGTGTGTGTGTGCGTGCGTGCGTGCGTGCGCGCGCGCGCGTGCGTGCGTGTGTGTTTTACCTGTGGGTTCATGCTAGTAAAGTGTTCCTCCTCCGTGGTGTATATGTGTGCTGGTGAGCTGGGTCTCTCCGGGCTTCGGATGCCCCGCAGCAGATCATTCACCACGGACACACACACGGACAACGCCTCCCTGTGCTGGATCTCCATCTGATCAACACACACGCACACGCGCACGCACACACACACGCACACACACACACACACACGAATCAACAAACACACACATATACTCTCTCTCTCTCACTCACACACACACACGAAAGCATGCATAGGCGTAGCCATGGGTGGGCCTGGGTCCGCCCACTTCACATCCAGGCCCGCCCCATTCACACTTGACAGTCAACTGTTGTCTCATTGAACTGTAATTAATGGCATAGCACTGAGCAAAAATTAATCATTTTGTCAAAAGTCTGGTTCATCTTCTGTGACTTCTATGATTTCAATTTCAAAGTATAATTTTTGAGCGCGGTATTATAATATCTACCTGCACGCTTTCGGGTTGGGCCCATCCAATTTTTTCTGGGCCCACCTGTCTTATTATTTTTTGCCTACGCCCCTGATGCACGCACGCACGCACACACATCAGCCTTCCTCTCTTTCTGGCAACACACAATAAATATTCTGCATGTTCTTTGTCCATATAATCAAAATCATTCTCTCTCTCTCTCTCTCTCTCTCTCTCTCTCTCTCTCTCTCTCTCTCTCTCTCTCTCTCTCTCTCTGACCTGCAGTGCCTCTCTGTGGGGGGCCGTGGTATCCTGGTATATGGAGACCCCTCTGAGTGTGAGTTGGAGGGCCGCTCCCCCCAGCAGCACGGGGTGCGTGTGCAGCCGCCACACTTCGCTCAGGATGCCCACTCGCGACCCCTTGAAGGTCAACGCCACGCGCTGCTTCTCTCCAGGCAGGATCACGCCTGCACACACACATGTGCATGCATGCACGCATGCACACACGCACGCACGTGCACACGCACACACACACACACACACACACACACAAACACACATACACATGCACACTCACACACACCAATTAGGATGAGAGCATGTCTTATGTACTGTGTGTGTGTATTACAACCCATGGTGATTTAAAGTAAATGCTCTGCACGTGTGTGTTGGTTGTGCAGGCCTCAGGGAAGCACGGTGTGTGTGTGTGTGATCTTCTGGTGTGTGTGTGTGTGTGTGTGTGTGTGTGTGTGTGTGTGTGTGTGTGTGTGTGTGTGTGTGTGTGTGTGTGTGTGTGTGTGTGTGTGTGTGTGTGTGTGCAGTATATATACTGTATTACCCATGGTGGTGTTAAAGTAGAAGCTCTGCATGCGTGTGTTGTTTGCGCGGGCCTCGGGGAAGCGCGGCGTGTGTGGGATCTTCTGCCAGCTGTAGTAGAGCGCTGTGCTGCCGTAGTTCTCCAGCTCGATGTGGGAGTTGGCACTCTCCCCGCTCAGGGCCTCGAACGTCACACACGCACTGATGCCCACCTCGTCCTGGCAAGGGAAGGGGTGTGCGTTTGGAGAGAGAGAGAGAGGTGTGTGTGTGTGTGTGTGTATGTATGTGTGTGTGTGTGTGTGTGTGTGGGCATGTTTGTTGAGAGTTTGTTGTGAGACCGAGACAGAGAAAGACACAGAGACAAAGAGAGAGGGAGAGAGAGAGACAGAGAGAGAGAGAGAGAGAGAGAGAGGAGAGAGAGAGAGAGAGAGAGAGAGAGAGAGAGAGAGAGAGAGAGAGAGAGAGAGAGAGAGAGATTTTGAGATTTTGAGATCTCCTTTATTTACAATAAGGTTGTTATACAATCACTCCATGGTGGCTAGCCAGGGTCAAGCGATGCATCCATTAATCAACAAATGAAATCGACAGGAGATGGCTTAAGTGCAGTTCATCATTCAATACAGAGCACAAAGCATTTCTGTAACACCACCTTGCTTCAAAAGTTTCCAAATCATTCAGAGCGAGAGAGAGAGTTGTTATGACATGAGACGAGATGAGATACATCTCACAAAATGTTACATCTTACAAAATGCTTTATAACAAACTGTCATGGAGTGACCATCACTACGGCTGTGATTGGTTTCTTCCTGACTATAGGGTCCTTTTTTCTCAGACCTCACTTAGCTTTTTCCCCCCCTACAAACTATGATTCAAGCGAAAGGGAGTTTTTCCTCACCCCTGCCCAGCCACTGTGGACCTTACGTATCTAAGAATCCTGGTCCTAACCTACGTTGACCTTATGACTCTACAATCTCTATCTATCTCTTCTTCATCTGCCTTCCTGCTATTTCTGCCTCTCCTCTATACCTCTCCTTTTAAATCCATCTCTAACAATGATGTTTTTTCCCATTTGTTAAGCACTTTGAGTTACATGCCTTGTATGATACAGTGCTATACAAATACAATTATTATTATATTAAATTATTATATTGTGCCCTGACTGTTACCTCCTCAACGAGTCTGGCTCTTTGGTGTGGCAGTCAGAGCCCCTGTTCGGTACCCCAGAATGACCAGGTTCGAATCCCGGCAGGATGACTAGCCTACTCCCCCCTTTCGCTACTGTGTGTGTGCATTGTGCATTCTGTGAGTGTGTAAATGCACGTCTGTGTGTTTGTGTGTGTGTGTGTGTGTGTGTGTGTGTGTGTGTGTGTGTGTGTGTGTGTGTGTGTGTGTGTGTGTGTGTGTGTGTGTGTGTGTGTGTGTGTGTGTGTGTGTGTGTGTGTGCGTGTGCGTGTGCGTGTGCGTGTGCGTGTGTGTGGAGAGTGCGTTGGCCGTCCACTCGGCCAGCTCTCCAAAGAACCGCTGTGAGTGTTTGCATGCATGTCTCTGTGTAGTGTGTGTGTGTAATTTCTGTGATGGTGTGTTACCCATCATCCTCTAACATCTGCCATTGAAAGCTGTGGCTATAAATGTGTACTCATTGTTCTTGTATTTGGCAGTCTAGGCCATGTGCATAGGCTGGTGGTCAGTGGACTTAACATCAGTGGACTAAGTAAAAGAAGGTCCAGACAGCTAGCTAAATACTGCTCAATATCAGCTGTGATAGGGAGCATGTTCATCTGGAAGAGAAGATGTTTCCTGTACCCTTAATGATGCTCCCATAGCAAGATGTTAATTGGTCAAATAGTTGTTGGATTATTCATCACATTTGGTTCCTATCGATATTAACTTGTAATGTGGAATCAAATAAAGTACATAAAATGTGTGTGTGTGTGTGTGTGTGTGTGTGAGAGAGAGAGAGAGAGAGAGAGAGAGAGAGAGAGAGAGAGAGAGAGAGAGAGAGAGAGAGAGAGAGAGAGAAAGGGGGAGAGAGAGAAAGGGGAGAGAGAGAGAGAGAGAGAGAGAGAGAGAGAGACAGAGAGACAGAGAGAGAGATGAAGAAGCAAAGAGAGATGGTGTGAAACGTGCACGAGAGCTGGAGTGGTTTGTGTGTGTATGTGTGTGTGAGACAGAGAACCCGTATATAGCCTACTGTACGTTTTTGTGGACGGTATACAGTGAGGAGAATAAGTATTTGACCCCTTGCTGATTTTGTTGGTTTGCCCACTAGTAAAGACATGATCATTCTATAACATTAATGATAAAATGTATTGTAATATAGAGAGACAGAATATCAAAAAGAAAATCTAGAAAATAACTTTGAAGAATATATTTTAATTTATTTGTATTCCATTGAGGAAAAAAAGTATTTGACCCCTCTAGTCAAAAAAGACAAAATACTTGGTGGCAAAGCCCTTGTTTTCTCATACAGAGGTTAGATGTTTCTTTCAGTTTATGACAATGTTTGTGGATATATTAGAAAGGACTTTTGTCCACTTTTCTTTGCAGATTATCTCTAAATCACTTAAGTTGTATGACTGTAGCTTGCCAAATGGGAGCTTCTGTTCCCTTCACAGGATTATTATAGGGTTAATGTTTGGAAACTGTCTAGGCCACTTCATGACCTTAATGTGCTTCTGCTTGAGCTACTCCTTCGTTGCTTGGGTTGTATATTATGGATTATTATCATTTTGGGAGGCCAATCCATGACCCACCTTCAGTCTAGTGGTGGTGGGAAAGAGGTTGGCATGCAGCATTGTACGTTTACATGTCTCCCTCCATCCATTTCTTGACGATGTGAAGTTGTCCTATGTCTTGGCCAGACAAACAACCTCAAAACATAATGTTACCACTTTCATTTATGATGTTGGAGAAGGTGTTGTTCTTGGGATCATAGGCAGCATTTCTCTTCCTCCAAACACATCGAGTTGTGTTGATGCCAAACAGTTTGATTTTGGTGTCATCTGATTCCAGCACCTCCCAATCATATCCTAATCCAGTTTGACGTTCATTGGCAAACCTCAGGTGAGCCTGAACAGGTTCCTTCTGAAGCCGGGGTACCATACATGCACTGCAAGATTTTAATCCGCTGTGGTATCAAGTGTTTCCAATAGTTTTCTTATTGATTGAGGTCCCAGCTGCCTGGAGATCATTTTCTAGCTCCTCCCATGCAGTTTTTAGGTGCTTTATCTCCTTTTTTCTGGTTATTAAATTCCCACAAGGTCAAATCTTGTATGGAACCAGAGACAGGCCTAAGATTGATGATTGATGATCATCTTGTATGTCCTAAAATTGGGAAGAAATGCACCAACAGTTTGCTCTTTAATATCCAGGAGCCCATTTCAGCCTTGTTGAGTTCTAAAATCTTGTCCCTGACATCCTTTGACAGCTTTTTGGTCTGTCCCATGTTGGTGAGTTTACTTTGATCGATTGACTGATTCTATGGACTGATTCTGCAGATTCAATGTGTCTTTTGTGCATGTTACTATTAGCAGGTGTGTTCAATTCAGATAACAAGTTGATTGGACGTGTCATTTGATCTGCGGGATCAGAACTCTTAATGGTTGGCAGGGGATCAAATACTTATTTCCCTCAATTAAATATAAATCAATTATTATATATTCTTTAGAGTTAATTACTGGATTTTCTTTTTGATATTCTGTCTCTCCATATTAGAATACATATTATCATTAATATTTAAGACTGATCATGTCTTTATTAGTGGGCAAACCAACAAAATCAGCAAGGGATCAAATACTTATTCTCCTCACTGTATATATGTTATGTTTATGTGTATGGTATATAGTTTGAGGCTGTGTAGTGTATGTGTGTGTGTGTGTGTGTGTGTGTGTGTGTGTGTGTGTGTGTGTGTGTGTGCGTGTGTGTGTGTGTGTGTGCATGCGTGCGTGCGTGCGTGCGTGCGTGTGTGTGTGTGTGTGTGTGTGTGTGTGTGTGCATGCGTGCGTGCGTGCGTGCGTGCGTGCGTGCGTGCGTGTGTGTGTGTGTGTGTGTGTGTGTGTGTTTACCTTGTGTGAGAACGCATTGCCGGTCCACTCCGCCGCCTCTCCACAAAAGCGTAGTGCAGGCACCAAGACGGCATCCAACAGAACATCATCGTACCGGGACAGAGGGTCCCTAACACACACGCACACACACACACACACACACAGAAAAACACATACATACATACATACATACATACATGCGCACA
>NC_085857.1:50306125-50318625 GCF_034702125.1 Engraulis encrasicolus
TAATTGCTCAATTCCACACCATGCAAGTCTTGTGTATTTAATGTCCTGTCCTTTGACTGAGTAGGAACACTGAAAGGCTCCTCTGACAGATCTGATTGTGTCTTCAGATCATCAGCGAACACAATAACAAACGAGTGCACAGAACATCCAGACTTTGTAATATTGCTGTAACTGGCATTGCAGAGGTCCCACGACGTGCAAATCTTGTAGTAGTTTATGTCCTGTCTTTTGACTGATTGGGAAGACTTTTGATGGATTATATTTAATCATTTGTTTACATCAGTAAACATCCGTGTGCGTGTACGCATGTGCATGAGTTTGTATGCGTGCATGTGTGTTTGTTTAACCGGCTAGTCGATGTCTAGCTCTCTGAACACAGGCTTCAGTTAGTTAGTTTAGTTCCTCTATGCGATGCTGGAAGTAGACATTGCAGTTTATTTGTGCGTGTGTGCGTGCGTGTGTGCATGCATTTGTGTCTGGAAGTAGAGACTGCTGTTTGTGTTTGTGCATGCATGTGCATTTGTGTCTAACCGGCTGGTTGAAGTCTAGCTCTCTCAGCACGTGTTTCAGCTCCTCTCTGCGATGCTGCAGGTAGAGACTGCTGTCCCATGCACAACCCACAGAGGACTCAGGGTGGACATTACCTAGAGAGAGAGAAAGAGAGAGGGGGGATAAATAGACACTTTAGGCCTATATTGAAGGCAGCCACCTTTTAAACAAACACCACCTTCTCTAGGTTCCCTGAATATAACTTAATTGTATTGCAAATGCATTTTCTGAGATTCCTTTACAAAAATCCTTTCATGTGAAGCTGAATAACATTAAAATTATATCGGGGGCCGGATAAAACAGCCTCAAGGGCTGCAAACGACCCTCGAGACATAGGTTCCCGTCCCCTGTGCTATAGTGATATCACCATAAAACAAGTCTCAGGTCTTCAGAGTTTCCTCTGCTGGTTGTGCCGAGGGTAAAATCAAGACAGGGTGAAATGGCATTTAGCCATTATGCTACCAAATGCTGAAACCAGCAACCATTTCCTGATGAAATAAGAACTGCCCCAACAGTGTCATGATTAAAAAAAAGAAATTAAAAACAGCTCTATTTCCATCTGCCTTTGGGATTATTTATCTACAGTCTTTCTTTCTATAATATTTTTCATCTCTCTTTTCTTTCTCTCCTCACAAGCACATTGAATGAATGCTATGTATAAGAATGTGCAATACAAATCCAATTTTTATATAGACAGACAAGAGAGAGAGAGAGAGAGAGAGAGAGAGAGAGAGAGAGAGAGAGAGAGAGAGAGAGAGAGAGAGAGAGAGAGAGGAGAGAGGAGAGAGAGAGAGAGGAGAGAGAGAGAGAGAGAGAGAGAGAGAGAGAGAGAGAGAGAAAGAAAAATGACTGTACCCTATCAAAGACAAATCCCATCCATGATGAGCTAGTGCTTTGACAAGTTTAACTAATTTTTTCTTTCTGTGTGTGACAGAAAGTTCCCAGCGCTCGGCTGCATGTGCAAGGCACGTGTCTGCCTTGTTTAAGACAGCTATAGGACTTTAATTGTCTTGTAGACTACTGCAAAGTAATCATTCCTGGATATGAGAGAGAAAGTTCTCACCACAATTAAATGAAGTGCATGACCCCCACTTAAGAAATGCATCGCTGTTGTTTAAGACCCCACAGGCAACAAAAGATAATTTCCATCTGAGATATGCTGGAAGAAAAACATGTCTCCCGTATTCAACTCACGTGTCGGCCTTGTTGACGACCGATTGTTAGATGTTGCAAAGTGGTCATTTCTGTGTACTGTACATATGAGAGGGGAACTTTTAACCATAATTAAAGAAACCGCATGACTGTCACCTAAGAAACGCATCCCTCTAATTAAAGACGTGATGGGCAATATAACAATCATTTCCGTGTGAGAGATGCGTAAACGCACATGTCTGCCATATTCAAGGCACATGTTTTCCCTGCTGAAGACAGGTAGAACCAGAGGTGCGTTTCTTGAAAGCATAGTTGTTAGCCAGTTAGCAACTTGGGTAGTTGCCAATGGGAAATTGCATTGCAAACAACAACATAGCTGACGTAGGCTAGTTAGCAACTATGGTTTTGAGAAATGCAGCGCAGGAGTGTATTTCTCGAAACCATAGTTGCTAACTACGTTAGCTACTTTGTTGGTTGCAATGCAATTTGCAATGCAATTTCCCCAACTAAGCAAGTTGATAACTGCTAACAACTACGTTTTTGAGAAATGCACCCCAGAGTTGTATGAAGTAAAAGTACTTTAACAAATGTAATTACAACACAATTAAGCCTATGTATGATACCATGCCTATGTATGAAATGCCTATGTACCAATGTATGAAACCAATAATATCCTCCCACGAGTATTGAAGAATACTTCTACTTTTACTTCATACAACTTTGGCGAGGACTTTTGAAGGACTTTGATTGTCAGGCATTGCAAAACAATCATTTCTGTGTATGAGAGAAAAAAAGTTCTCGACATAATGAGAGAAACCGCATGACTCCCACCTAAGAACGTATCCCATTAGTCCCATTTCGGTGTGAGAGATGCTGAACACACATGTCTGCCCTATTCAAGACACGTGCATTCCCTGCTGAAGACAGCGAGGGCTGTGATTGTTATGGCAAAGTAATTTCTGTGTATGAGAGTGAAACTTCTCACCATAATTTAAAAAGCCCACATGAACCCCATCACAACCACTTAAGCAACACGTGCCTGTTGATTAAAAACAACCAAAGCCATATAAAGTAGTCATTTCAGTGAGAGAGAGATTTACCTTAGGGATAACATTAGGCCACAGGGATAAACTTCGCCCTCGTTAACAAATTGAAAATCGCTAATTAGCAATGTTAACATGCAATTTCCGCACCATTACTATTCTCTTGCAATAATGACATGGTATTGATCGTTTTTTTAAAGCAGTTCTAAGGACTCTTTTCCCGATTTTGTGTTTTGTATTTTTTTCCTCTGTAGGATCGCCACTGCTCGGAATGAAGAATGAAGACAAGCCAGGTTAAAAACATGTTATAAAGAAACATGTGTTTGCAAGTCTACCCATCTAAAACTAGCATGGCTGATTGCTAAGTGATGCTTGATGCTTGATGCAGAATCACAGATGAGAAAAACGTGAATGTAAACAACCATCTCCGCATCACAGTACCAATCCAATCAATCGTCATCAAAATTGTAGCAAGTTTTTGAAGAATTTTTAGGATTACTAGAAACTATGTGTGTGTGTGCGTGTGCATGTGTGTGTGTGTGTGTGTGTGTGTGTGTGTGTGTGTGTGTGTGTGTGTGTGTGTGTGTGTGTGTGTGTGTGTGTGTGTGTGTGTGTGTGTGTGTGTGTGTGTGTGTGTGTGTGTGTGTGTGTGCACGTATGTGTGTGTGTACTGCACAAATCTACCTCAGTGTGTGTGCGTGTGCGCAAGGTTGTCGATCTCGTTCTGGGTGAATGTGGCAGTGCATTCGATTGTGCGTGCATATGGGAGTGTGTGTGTGTGTGTGTGTGTGTGTGTGTGTGTGTGTGTGTGTGTGTGTGTGTGTGTGTGTGTGTGTGTGTGTGTGTGTGTGTGTGTGTGTGTGTGTGTGTGTGTGTGTGTACAGATGGTGTAACTTCAATCTGCTCATTACCGTGCCGGGCCGCGACAGCGTACCGTGATCATTACACCCTGTGGCCATTCGGAATGCGGGGGGCAGTATAGCACCGCTTTTGCAGAGCAGCGTCTGCCTGTGTCTATGGTCTGTTTGTGCTTCCGTCCTTGCCCGTCCCCCAGTTTTAGTAGTAGTAGAAATACAGTCAGCAAATTGCATGTTTTATTTAGCATTGGGCATTTGATAGGGCATTTGATAATAACACAAGTGTGAGCCCTAAACAAGACCACAACCACAATAACCCAATTTAGGACCATAGGCCTATTCAACCGTTTCCACAACCTCACTGATCACAGTTGCTTCATCTGTAATGCCAGGGCTAAGAATAACGAAAATAGCAAAACAGAGTAGGCTAATAAACCGTAATGGAGAGACTGAGGAGACATGAAATCAAGCGGCGGAGTTCGGACCATTTTGAGTGGACCGATGTCGCTTGCTTTGTGTAGCCCTATCAAGCAAGCCTGTCTGTCTCATTTGTGCGATGAGCACAAAAACACAAATTGAACCACTCGTATAGTGTGAGTCAAACAGACATGAACAACATTGTAGCCTAATGAAGTAGTGCCCCGTCATGTCAGCATGAGAGAGGTGATTTTACATTTGGCGACGACATTCCGTCTTTAAAACTGGCGCATGCCGCTTCCCCTATTGCAGGTTATTACCTGATCTACACTGTCGTTACCACAAAAAACAAGGTAGCACAACTTAATACTATTACTAGCCTATATATCTGGTAGCCTAAATAGTAGGTTGAAGACGGGGGTATTATTGGTGCACTGGGTTTTTTTTTTTTGCGAAGCAGAGTAATCTGCTTCAGTGTAGCTCATTGTATGTTGATCCCTCCCTCAGTTTTAGGCTACAAGTGGAAAGAGTCAGCCAATTGCGCACGTAACATTGGGTATTTGATAATAACACAAGCGTGATCCCTAAACAAGACCGCCAGTCGACGGTGTTTTGTTTTCATTATTCTGTCCTGCATTCACCGTCTCAATTCCGCTCCTAACTTATAGGCTAGTGATGTCTGTTAATTATTTCTGCACTACCTATTCAAGTCAGGAACGGATATCCTCAGGATAGCCTACGGACTAATAGGTTGAAGACGTTTTTTTTGTATTGGTGCTTGTGAACATTTCATCCTTTCAATGCGCTGTTGTGCGCGATCGACGGGATTCCGGTTAACTGGGGATGTGATGCACACATGACAATACATCTGTTACACCAGGTGTGGCTAATCATCTGTGATTAGGACTGCAAATTCAGTTGCTTCGGTGGAGATGCGAACCAACAGTAGGCTATGACTGGGGAACTATGACTCCTTCGGAGGCTGGATAACCTGTCGCGCCACGACATGTCACAAAAGGCTGTGCAGTCCCGTGCACTGCACTGCACTGCTGTAACCCACCCATCCCCCACAGACAAACATTCATGTTCTGAAAAGTTCAACACGTTCTGAACATTTTAGCCGCTTTGCATTAAGTTTTCGAGCAGACACTTGTCCACGGTGACGCAACATCGAAAGTGAAACGCAGAGACTGTTCACAAATAACTGAATAAAGATTTCATTAAAAAAAAAACCCCCACAGCATTTCTATGAAAATGTGCTGGGTGACCACACTGCCTATGCCTATCCAGATGCACGTATAGCAACAATGAGAAAGAGAGGGAGAGAGGGAGAGACGGAGAGAGAGAGAGCGATTAGCGCGTATCTCTGTGTGTGTGTGTGTGTGTGTGTGTGTGTGTGTGTGTGTGTGTGTGTGTGTGTGTGTGTGTGTGTGTGTGTGTGTGTGTGTGTGTGTCTGTGTTGTGTGTGTGTGTGTCGGGGAACATTTGAAGTGAAAAAACACTACACCCTCCCCCACTTCAGCATCAGATGTTGGTGGTCTACAAGTCAATATGTTTACCCGACTATCTTGTAGCCCAGTCATGAAGTTCATAAAGCCATCGGTAGCCTATAGGCCAAGATATCCAAAATCCCTCCGCAAATTTCTGCATTGCCTGAGTTCATAGGCTAAAACAACTTTATTTAGGCCTAACTTATTTAGCTTACTTTATTAGCCTTATTTAGGCCTATTATCGTATTTAGGCTTTAACGTGGGCCTATTTTACAAAATATCGAAAGAAGGAAAAGACACGACAGACAAGTTGAGGCTTACTGATCGTAGCCTATTACAGCAAATCGAACATGCGCTTTATGAACACACTAGCCTGAGGGCAAACATCTTCTTGGCACGATTGAGATAACCAGGCCATGCCATGAATTCAACTACCTGGGCCCACACTAAAATACTGACAGACTACAATTGCTTGGATCTTCAGTGGGTTTCGTGGGTCCGGGGGGATGGGTGGTGATGGCACGCTTGATGTATTTTCCCCCACCCCATGCATGCACGCGGACACACAGGGTCGGGACATTCACCCAATGAATGACTGAGTGCGGCTAAATATGCCTGTTGCATATCGTAGCCTAATTATTCACACATCACGTCAAGTCACAAATTAGTAGTCTCTTGCAGTTGACCTATGCCAAATTAACGTCCTCCCTGTAAGGCTGCACTAATTCAAACAGGTAGAGGAGTCGGCTTAGCCTATAGCCAAAGTCTATAAAATGTAGCCTATTTTTTGTAATTTCCAATTATCTAGGCTATGTTTACGATAATGATTTGTTGCGCTACGACGGTGCTCAAGACAAGTTGGAACATAGTCATCTCAAGTGCTCCCATTTTATTTTGATCCTGCTTTAAGTCAATGGGCGAGAGGGACGGATGAAACGGGTGTTTCATTCGTCCCGACAGTGTCTACTGACACTAAAATCCCTTTTGCCTGTAAACCTGACAACTTTGACTTTTCATACTTTCGGATATGTTAAAGTTTTCGAGTAAATCGCAGTGTTTCATTCGTCCCGAGTTTCATGAGTCCCTGCTCTCCCCTACTGCCTAAACTGTTACAGTTTAAATGCGTCCTCTCCAAACTGTGTGTGTGTGTGTGTGTGTGTGTGTGTGTGTGTGTGTGTGTGTGTGTGTGTGTGTGTGTGTGTGTGTGTGTGTGTGTGTGTGTGGGCGAGAGAGGGAGAGAGAGAGAGCGAGGGAGAGAGGCGCTTAATTCCCCGCAGAAAGAGCAAGGCGATGTCTCCAAATATTAGACAAATGCATCTTATTTTAGTTAAGTAGACATCAGGGATGTATTTTGCTTAATAGCAACGCCGACCTGATTGGTTCATATTGCTCTGAATAGCCACAGAAGGCTAGGCTATATTTTAATGGGGTTTACGCGCGCGAGGTCATCTAACTGTGGTCACAGTCGCCAGGTGCTATTATGAGAGGAAAACTATAGCACGTTGGCAAACATTAAAGTCAGTTTAAGCCATGCATATGATGAACCAGTTTTCTTGTTTGAAAAAACACACTTCCCGGTGCGCAAGGCATTTCTGACTGACCCAGATGAAATCGCATGAGGAACTCCATGATTATGAGATGACATTGCATAGGCCTATATTTCCCAGCATATATTCCCCCTCCCTCTCTCTCTCTCTCTCCAAACCCAGTTGTACTTGGACTCACTTTTAACACCGCTGGCCTTGAATCGCAGCACACATTGCAGTGAGCCGTGCCGTGTGCGAGTGCTGAGCAACTTCACCCCTAACGTTTAACCTAGACTAGCGAGTGCAGTGTTGTAAATCACGTGGAATAAGTGCAGCGATTACCTGCGTAGCCTACTTAATTATGGAAGTGAGTGTCATTTGGACTGCCTATGGAATCAAGCCTACTGTCACCAAGCTCTTCCTGTCTCCCCAGCCTCGCAATGGATGGACACCTGGCCACCGCTCCTCCGCCTCCTTCGGAACGGATGACTGTGGGGGGGATCTCCAAGGAAATTTGGAATTTCGGACTTGTATAGATTTGGGGTGCCCCGGGACTCTTTTAGATTTCTGTTAGTTAATAAATATTATTTTAAAACTCAATATTTGTGTCTTGGCGTAATTGTGGTGTACAGTACTCTCCAGGGTATTTGGTAACAAGGAGAGGTGTCGCTGGAAAAATGCGCACTTTCTCACCTGCGACACATAACCCGACAGTTGGTTACACTTAATTTGAGCACGAAAACAGCAATATCAGTCGCTTGCTAATTTTTGCCAATGTGACAACATTAAATTCATTAGGGAAGTGTAGGTTAGGTTATCGCCCCAGCTGTTGGCGATGTGAGATAAATAGCCAACGCTTACACGCTCAAACGAAGCGCTGTTAGGTTACTGCGGTGAGGTGTATTGCACTCTCAGTAATTTTTACCAAACGAAAAAGTATCCACATCCAGACAACAAGTCTGAAGTTGCAATATTAGACGTTTCAAATCTTGCGATGCGATAATCGGTATGGCTTCTGGCTACACTCAATTTACATTTTGTCAGAGCTTGCACATTAATGCAATTCATCCGATCATCATTTTAAAAAAAAAAAGAAAATTCATTAGGCCTACATTATTTAGGCTATTCTTTTTATGACTCTTCCTACTTCCTGGAGGTGTTCTCACACAATTTATAGGCATGTTGTTATCCGCTGAATCGGTGCGTGCTGGTGAATATGAGCATATATTAATATGCCGTCAGCATCGTCTAAAACATTCCAAGCGCTCCCAAGTGCCACCCGGCGGTTGTTTGGGTACACTGCAGCTAGGCCCGGTACGTACCGAGGTGGATGACGTGGCATTACCTCGGTAAAGGGTGTGCATTGTAGGGGGACCGACTGTACCTGAAAGCAGG
The DNA here is from genome assembly GCF_034702125.1 of Engraulis encrasicolus. Lineage (NCBI taxonomy): Eukaryota > Metazoa > Chordata > Actinopteri > Clupeiformes > Engraulidae > Engraulis > Engraulis encrasicolus. Next base: position 50,314,555 of record NC_085857.1, read on the forward strand.
TGTACAGTATGTTGTGTGGCTATGCGATGTGAGAAGTTGGTTAGGGTTGTTTTGTGTGTGTGTGTGTGTGTGTGTTTGTGTGTGCGTGTGTGTACCTGACTGCAGGCGTATGGTGTGTGGCTGGGCGATGTGTGAGACAGGTGGGGGGTTGCCCCTCTCGGTCTGGGTGAGTGTGGCGGTGATGCCGCTCAGCCTGTCGCCATAGTGCTGTGGAAGACTCCAGAACTCACTGCCCACACGGTTACCCTGAACAGGGGGAGAGAGAGAGAGAGAGAGAGAGAGAGAGAGAGAGAGAGAGAGAGAGAGAGAGAGAGAGAGAGAGAGAGAGAGAGAGAATTTTGAAAGTTACATAGGTAAATAAATAGCTTCAACCAGGCATGTGCAAAAAGCAATTTATAATTTTTGAAGGAGCACACAGCACCATTATGACACCAGATTTGCTCAAAAACCTCCAAATTGTAGAAATTAAAAAGCATCAAAAAGCAACACAATATAACCACTAGTGTTTTCTTCAATTGTGTGTGTGTGAGAGAGAGAGGGAGAGAGAGAAAGAAGATTTGGATGACAAAATTCGAGATTTGTGGGCAGGCAATAGAGTATGATGGGGGAGTGGAGCAGAGAGGAGAGGAGAGGAGAGGAGAGACAAGGGAGAGGAGAGAGAGGGGTGGGAGGAGAAGGAGGAGAAAAGTATGGAGGAGAAGAGAGGAAAGAGGAGAGGGCTGAAAGAATAGTAGACAGGAGGAGAGCAGAAAAGGAAGAGAGAGGGGGAGGGGAGAGAGACAGAGACAGACAGACAGACAGACAGACAGACAGACAGACAGACAGACAAAGAGACAGACAGACAGAGAGACAGACAGGCAGACAGGCAGACAGAGAGAGAGAATTTAAGCAATTTAATCTACAAAATACAATTTGTTTCAACTCGTCACTGGTCTTACGTACTAGTACGACATTGTAATTTACTCATACAAGTGAAAAATCAAATATGACTATACTTCATTTTAAATAATTTTTCACCAATGTTCATTTTTTTCTATTTATTTTCCCCCCTGGACACATCTAATAGCTTCACTGAGTAATGCCATGCGAGGACAGGTCAATATAGGACATGAAAGCAAAGCACAAACACGCTTGTGATTTGTGCCAGTAACCCTCCAACTGCAAGGCCTTATTGTTTGCCATCATCACACAATTCTCCATTTACAGACAGACTCAATAGCCAGCACATATGGAAGCCCTCCACTTGTTGTTGAAAGTGTACAACCCCAACACAAGTAGCCTACTTGAAAATGTTGACAACCTCCAAGCCTATCTCTTCCCCTCGCTCATACATTACAGTACACTTTAACCCATTTTGTCCTAAGCCCTTTTTGGGAAAGGGTGCCCTCTCCCTATTAAAACCTAAATATCTCAGCCTCTGAAGCACATAAAAACATGAAATAAGTTGTATTTAAAAGCTAGGACCCTCATTTAGCCTTAGAATGTGTTCATCCAGCTCACACATTTTTTAATAAAACAGCTGAAATCTCAAGAATTTGAATGCAGCGTACATGTCGCTCCAGGACACAATGGGTTAAAAGAGTCAGATAAGGTGACAGTGGGGTGAGGGCGACAAATGGGTCAGCTTCCCCAGGCCCAGGGAGAGATGGGGCCCAAAATCGTGCCCTCATTACATTGGGCTTGGGGGCCTTTCAGATGACATAGTCAGCGGTCCTGGGTAGAGGAGCCTGTTTTGCTAAGTCCGAGCCCTGGTAACGTGCGTGGCAGCCACACTGCCACCGAAGCGTGAATGTGAGCGTGAATGTGAGGAACACATTAGTAAGTGGTGAGAGACAGACATGAATCTGAGAGAGGCACTTGATGAGCACGAAACTGAACACTTTGCGAGAGGCATTTCAAGAGCTTATGAAAGTAACTTCTGTGCAGGGCTTAAGCGACACTGTGCATGCCCTCTGACGTTGGAGGGTACATTTGGCGTGTTAGGTATGAGGAGAGCTCTGCGTGTATAATTGTATATGGATGCAACCTCATATGACCTATGCAGTGTGGGGACAGTCAGGATATTTACTTCATAAGATTTTTTTTACTCATTTCAAGTAAATATTGCTTTTGACAATTAAAAAAATATATCACCAACTAAAAAATCTTGCCCCATGGACAAATGTCTTAGAACAAGTATAGCTATTCTAATTTGTAGTTCTAAATTCTAGTTAAAAACATACTAATTATTAGGCAATTTTTACTTATGAAATTCTGATTTATTAGACGTTTTAACTTGAAAGTATAGAAAAATAAGCTGGCTAAGATGTCATGTTTTGCAGTGTGTGTCTACTAACAGTATTTACCTGGTGTGTAAGGTTGTGTGTTGTGTATCTAGCCTTAAGGGTGGTTTATGCTCCGAAAACTAACTTCACTACGTCGTGATGCGGTGAGCCACGCAGTTATTCCCTTTGAGAAAGGCACCTAACCCCACATTGCTCCAGGGACTGTAACCAATATCCTGACAAATAATAACTGTGAGTCACTTTGAATTAATGAATGCGTCAGATAAGTGCAGCGCAATGTTATGTAACAATGTAACGTGCAGTTCTGACGGTCCCAGTGGTGTGAGCGTGTGTCCGTGTGTGTGTCCATCCTTACGTGTCCGGGGTGCAGCGCGGGCAGTCCCCTACTGATGAGGCCTCTCTGCTCCTGTGTCTGCCTGTACTGGTTGGACTGGTTCATCACCAACTGCTCCACCGGCCTCTGCAGCAACCCTACAGCAATAGAGTAGAGTAACATTCATGAATCCCACAGGAAATTAAGGATAGCAACACATTATTATCATTATCATTATTATTATTATTATTACTATTTTTATTATTATTATTATTATTATTATTATTATTATTATTATTGGTCTCTGGAGCAAACCTAAAGGGACAGCACACATGGGCACAATGATTCAAGGATCTATAGACTACAGGTGTACCACTACCTACATAGGACGGCAGCATTATACAGGTGTAGCTACTGTACGTAAGATGGTAAACTATATAATACAGGCTTACTTACGTAAGATGCAAGATGGCGGCAGTATACAGTAAAGGTGTAGCTGTGCAAGACTGTGAAATGACCATGGGCCGGAAATGAACCCGGGACCAATATGATGCCTCAGCCGTTTTAAACATGGCCAGGGCCGACCAGCCCCTTTCCACGTGGTTACAAGTGGAACTTGTGAAATTGTGCACGTCCCTTGTTAAGGTGCAGGGCAAAGGCTGATTCAGGTTTTAGCTGATACAAGTCTGCACACTTGAAATCCTTTTTCATTTCATGGCAAAGCTCGTTTCAACCGTGAGGTTTCATTCAGATTCACTACAAATACAGACTGTCGAAACAAATTTAAGTGTGCCCAACCACCATGAAGTTCATGCAAAATCATCCATTTCCCTGATATGAGAGTCGTTGAGGTGGTCACGCATTCCAGGGCTCTCTACTGAAGAGACGAGAGACTCAACTCCTTTTAACAAAAAGTGAAAAGAAAATGAAAAGATAAAAGAAAGAGACACGCTGTCCTCTGACTCAGGGCTATCTGCACATGTTTCTCCAACATAAAGGCATGTACAAGGAAAGTCAGGAAAAAAAGAAAGCAAAACAAACAGAAATAAAGAAGTGCGACAGCAAGAAAGCAAGCAAGAAAGTAAGGGCCGCTGCTAAGGTTTTGTAAGCCCTAAGCATAACTGGTCAGCAGGCCCCCCTCATAATTAAATTATAATAGTAATAATAATAATAATCTACTAACTATGTTTTGTATTGTAATTCAATATTTTTTTCATGACGTTTTTAAGTCAGTTTATGAGGCCCTGGTTTTGGGGGCAAAGTGGTTGGTGCCCCAAGCACTGGTAGGTGCCCTAAGCACTCTACATACTCTGCTTATGTGGGCCCTGGGAAAGGACATGCCGACCTCTGGGGCTGAGGGCTTTTTGCAAGTGTCTCTCCTACATAAAGACATGTACAGAACAACAAAACAAGCTGAAGAGGCGAGACGTCTTTGAAAGTCTAGACAGAATCTCATTCACTTCTTACTGAAAT
>NC_085857.1:50321125-50338625 GCF_034702125.1 Engraulis encrasicolus
AGTTCAGGTGCCGCCTTGAAAATATTTTATTTTTTTCCTCAAAGAATTCAACTTACCGTACTTTTTAAAATAGTGTGTGCTGAGCTCGTTACTTGTTACCATATAAAACAAATCCGGAGACATTGGGCGCTAAACTCTGACACTGCGAGTTGACACTATTCGAAACTTGAGGAGAAAGTAGGTGGGAGAAGACGTGCAGATGGACATATCTCCGAAACGGTGAGAAGCAATTTTTTCTAAGCTTCTAGGTTGACATGTGGTGCAATTACAGCAACAAAAAAACGCATTCATAGTAAGGCATAGCAAAAAGCAATGAGCAACTGTCCTCTGTGGCTAATGCGTGCGAAATGCACCAGGCACCAGTCGTAGCCGACTTAATAGATGGGTGGCTTTAGGACGTGCAAGCTGTACAATAGCGCAAGCTTGGAAAATGTTTCAAACTGCACTTGTCTCTGAATCTGAGCACGTCGGGCATTGATATGCCCTATTAAATGCACACAGTTCACCAGGGCTCCTCAACGTCTTCAAAACTAGTCAACTGTGAGAAGGAGGGTACACTGCAACTCACCTCTCTCTTCCTCCGAACAGATCTCTATTTGCGTTTATGCGCCCAAGAGGGTCAGAATTATCTGTCCAATCGCAAGTTCACAACAGTGTTTCGTTACAAACTTTTTAGTAGCCTAGTCGGCCTACACTACTTTTATCAGAAAAAAGAAGTTACATTACTGCAGCCCAACACTGATAATTTACCTTTTAGGTACCCCTAGAATTGCCTATTTCTACCTCAAATTGTCAAAAACTCTACACCCCATCAGTAGTTAGTGTGGATGTGTTTTCACTGCCATACCAAATTAGTGACCATGTCTCCTTTTGATACAATAGAGCCAAAGCAATTGCTGCCTCTGCCCCTGGTGATTGAAAGTTTGAGGGCTAGTTCAGATGAATCACACTCCCTTTGCTTCATGGCCACTGTACAAGCACAGCAAGTTTCTATCATCCCTGAAAGCTTGCACGCTTACAATTCCAGTACACAGCATAGAGCAGAGGAGCCTCTCTTTTCCGATTTTTTATTCATTTTGAACACCTGACCTTCACATAACCATTCCAATTAAAAATAAATAAATAAATAAAAACTCGAGTGGTATTGCCTCAAAGACTGGCAGGGATGGCCTTTGAAAGGAGAAGGACAGTCAGTTGTTGTTTGGGCAAAATGAGGTGGCCTCTTAAAGCTATCTTCTTAAGAGTGAATGAATATTAATATATATAATGTGAATAAATATTCACATATGTATATATAAAGAGTTCAACTAAGGCAGTTTTGTAACAGATTTGTGAAAAGAATGGCTTCTACAATCCAGATCCCGCCAAAGATCTATAAATCCCAGACAACCAGACGCGACCTCAACCTCAACTACAGTGGCAAGTCATAAAAAAAGTCAGAATGAAATGTCCACCAAGATTTTCTTCTGGCCAGTGCAACTGAACATGTGCACAATACAAATGCTAAAGTATGCTATTGAATATTTTCTATGGCCAAAGGATGCAAACAAGAAACTGGCCTTCACCTGATGTACTTGTACTGTGGCACAGAGAGGGTGTGGCCCCAGCAGAGAGAGGCTGACTATAGCCGTGTTCAAGATGCACGAGACGTTTGCAGCACACTCTAAAGAAGTACTGTGTCAGAAATGACACAATCAGAGTTGAATTTCAACACATGTGCTGTGTGTGCTCAGGTTCAACACAAAAAGCAAGAGGCAATAATAGTGTAGTAATAAGGAATCAATGAAATAAAGATGGTTTTTTTGTCATATTCAAGCCACAGTCTTGGTCTGTGATGTGTATATTTGGCTACATTTAAAATACATTTAAAAAAAGAATAATGAATATGCACAAAGCAGCATAAAATAACAAAATGTGTGAGACATTTTAACAGAATAATACCTATGTTTCACATTCTACACATGTCTTAAGACCATTAAAATGTTAAAACAATGCATGTCTCAAATGCAAAAAAATAACACATTCCTTCTTAGAGTGCACGTTTCTCTGAATATTAACAGGGTGTGCTGAATTGTGTTCTCAAATGGTGAGCCTATGGCAGCTGAGACGGAGATTCTCTGTGCAGGGTGGTCATGGCTAATGAAGTTTATGTAAAAAGTGTAGAAAAGTAAGACTCTTGTCACTGAACTACAGGGACTTACGGGATATGAAGTCCTGCTGGCGGCGCCTCTCGGACATGCAGTCATCCCAATGCTGCAGGGCGTGACTCTGGAAGTCCTCGTCACGGTTATCGGGGTGTGACCTGCTCTCTGGCCCACCCCTCTGCTCCTCAGCCAATTGGGAGAGGTTGCTCTGGGGAACGGGGACACGGCTGGCCAGCTGAGGACATAGATAGACACAGAGAGAGAGACAGACAGACAGACAGAGGGACAGAGGGAGAGACGCTAAGTAAAACGTGATTATATTAGTAAGTCTATTGTACAATGTACTAAAGTGTAATGAACTTGTTTGTTAAATTATTAGTCTTTCATTCACACAAACACACTCACAGATTGAGAGGGAGAGAGTGGTCATGAGAGAGAGAGAGAGAGAGAGAGAGAGAGAGAGAGAGAGAGAGAGAGAGAGAGAGAATAAAACGCATATATTGTGAAAGTCTATTGTACAACGTATTTATGTGAAATGAATGAACTTGCTTGTAAAATTACTATAATCAAAATACTGTAAGTCTTTCTCTGACTCACACACACCCAAACAAAAACATGTGCACACAACACACATTCATGAACACACGTGCCCGGACACACACACACATACGCACATCTACACGCACGCACAAAAAAATGTGCACGCACGCACACACACACACACACACACACACACACACACACACACACACACACACAGACACACTCCCTAACCTCCATCTCCCCCCTGGCCTCCATGTCTCTCTTGAAGTCCTCCAGGTTTCCCAGGATGCTGTGCGGTAGTATCATGCCCTGAGGGTCGAAGCGAGGACCTCCCGGGCCTACAAGTTATTAAAAATAATAATATAATAACAACAATTTCACCAAAACGCAACCCTAAATGTATAGTTTTAGGGTCTTCATATCATGGGCCTATGCTACAAAGCGGGTTCAGGATAAGTTAAGGTTAAGTTAAGAGGTAAATCATCTAATACAAGAGCTTTTCTTAAGAAAATGAGGACTCCAGGCTCTTCTATTAGCTATTCTATGATTTAACTCTTAACTTAATCTTAACTTATCCTGAACCAGCTAAGCATAGGCCCCTTATTTCATATACCGGTACACATTAGATCATGCCCTGAGGGTCGAAGCCTGGCATGAAGTGTTTCTAAAGGAACAAAACAAAAGAAGTAACCTAATCAAGTAAGCAAGTTCCAAGTCAAGTCAAGTCAAGTAGGTTTTATTGTCAATTTCTTTACATGCACTGGTCATACAAAGAATTTGAAATTACATTTCTTGCTTTCCCATACAGACATAGACTAATCTAGGTAAGGACATAGACAGTATAGACATAGACAGTACTTATACATGGACTTAAGACAGTATGGACATAGACAGTGCTCATACAGACATTTAAAGTGCAAGACTGGACAACAGAAGACTTGTAGAGGACATACATTAACCCTATCGCGCCGGATGCATCATATATGTCTCATCAAATTCAAAGCCCTCTCCACGCTGACACACAAAAAAATCGATCTGAAAAACATCCTGCGTGTCATTTTCAAATGTCCTGCAGTGCACGGAAACCGCCACAAGAGAGCAGCGGTCGACAACAAGTTGACCACAGCTCGGCGAAAAACAGGAAAATGGGGTAGAAGCGGTTTCCCTTACCGACGCTGAGATTTCGTCAAATTGCATAAGGTTTGTGAACAAATTTCCGAAATATCACTCTACATCCTTTAATTTGAACACTTGCTTTGTGCAATTAAGCAAGGAAGAGTTTATATTTTTACACCGTGTTGCAGAGAGATCGTGCTAAATCTGATGAGACATATAAGCACCATCCGGCGGTGGCAGGAAGTCAGCCATCAATGCATTTGCTCCATAGGGAAACTTACAAAGCATACCACGACGATCGTTTAACAAAACACACAAGTTGTTTTACTTCAAGACAAAGATATTGCCTTAAGAAACAGGTTTTACTTGCAATTTTGAAAATGCAATGCAAAATGTTGAAATTATGATCTCGTAAAAAATGCATTGAAGTGAATGGAGAAATGGTCCAATTGTAGTAATGGACCCATATATTCAAATTACACATCAAAAATGAATAATGATCTGTATTACACTCATAAATAGGTTGTTGAGCATTCGATCAGCTATGTTTTTACATAGATTTTAAAAAATTACCCAACCAGGCTGTGGGAAATGTAAAATATGGTCCTGCTAAAACAAGGATAGGCTTTAAAAAATGGCAGGATCTCACTAAATATTTAAAGATAATCCTCAAATTAAATTGTCTGACAACTTTTTTAAATTAAAAAAAAGTTGTAAATGCATTAAAAGTCATTTTTCAATGGTCATGAAATTGGAATTTTCATTCATTAAAAGCCTGATGCATCATATATGATGCATTAAATATCTCAGCGACCTTAACAAAATTTTGAATTTTTTTTTTACATTTCTTATAAGTGACCAATTTTGAAGCAAATTCCAAAAAAATAGAATTTTCTCTCATTGCTCTCATGGTTCAGGTTTCACAGGGTTAAAGAGGTATTGTTGTGCTTTTGTGCTTTTCCTAAAAAAGTCCTTTATAGCGTTCTGACATGGTAATAGTAGCATTTGAAGAAAAATAAATATTAAAAACACATGAAACACATTAACACTGGTTATTAACAGTAAAACCCACACCGAATAAGAATAATAAAAATGATCATTAAAAGAGTAATAAAAAAAACAAAAACATAAAAAATCTATGAAAAGAATGTGACAAAGGGTGGGTTGGGGTTGAGGGGTGGGAGGGGCTTAAAATAATGCCTATTCTGTCTTTTTCTGTGTGTGTGTGTGTGTGTGTGTGTGTGTGTGTGTGTGTGTGTGTGTGTGTGTGTGTGTGTGTGTGTGTGTGTGTGTGTGTGTGTGTGTGTGTGTGTGTGTGTGTGTGTGTGTGTGTGTGTGCGTGCGTGCGCGCATGCATGCGTATGCACACGTGTGTGTGTGTGTGTGTATAAGTAAGCTCAAAGCAAACAGCCTTGGCTGGCACAATGTTCTGAGCTAAGGCTGCAGTCTCACGGTTACACAAGAGAAAGGACAAGTGCGGGCCTTGGGTCCTTCTTCTCATACTTTTTGTTTGTTAAGATGATTGTGTTTTCCAGAGAGTCCATGACTACATGGTTTCACATTCTGTACGCCTTCCCTTGGCCATACAAATTGCTCCAACATAATCCAGATCTCAATCCAGGCTTAAAAACAAACTTTTTGCAGATGTTTTCCCAATTTTCTTTCCCAATGAGGTTTTCGAATACACTGTATTATTATTTTATTTCATTTGGTATTACTTCTCCGTTATTTTACAGTATTTACACTTGTTTTTGTGTCATCTCTTTTATAGTAAAGTTGCCATTTCATATTTTCTCTTAATGTAATGTATTACATTGTTTGAATTTTCATTATTAGATTTGTAAAGCACATTGGGTTGCCTTACTCTGTACGAAATGAACTATACAAACAAGTTGACTTGACTTGACTACGCTCATGCAGCAATTTTGTAGGGGTCATCCCTATGTTCCCCGGGTCCTATGTTCCCCAGGTCCTATGTTCCCCTCCACCGGGGAACATAGGACCCTTTTTTTCCCCCACTGCTTCAAAGTAGACTGCTATCGCATTGCAAAAAGCAGGTTGTTGTTGTACCTCTGACAGGTTAGGTTTAGGGATAGACACTATTCCAACCAGCTTTGCTAGGGTAGGATTATACTATTCCATCCAATACATGAGCAGTGTTGCCAATTTAGCGACTTTGTCGCTAGATTTAGCGACTTTTGGGCACCTCTGGCGACAAAAAAAATCATCTAGCAACTTAGCGAATTTTCAGGCTCAATCTGGCCGAATCTAGCGACTATTTCGCTTGTCTTGTGAGAGGCAAATCAGTCTCCCTCCCCACGACACCACACAATGCATTTTCAGTGGCAGGTAGAGACAGACGTGACACATGATGCACTACGGTGTGGCAGCTTTTGTGATACGCACAGGAATTCTCATGCACATGTAATCTGCTTGTATGAGGCTACGGCAAGCGATATGGGACAAAGATATGGCAGGAACCGAATGTCAACATAAACCGAGATTACACAATCTTCGATATGGTCAATTGTTTTGGGACTGTCATTTATGTTATGTCTACACTTTGGAATTAGATCAGTCTTGTTGTTACACAGGTATGTTTGATTTACCTCAACTAGGCCTACCCTGCACTTAACTTCACTCAGTCTACCCTACAAGCAGATATGAGAATCTGGTGCGAATCACAAAAGCTACCACGACAGTTCCTTTAGTGACTTTTTGGTGCATCTGGCGACTTTTTAAAACGTGCATTTTCAGTGACAAATTCATCGTTTTTCCACATAATTCTGACTCTGTGCCGCCATCAGAAGCGTTTCCCACGGTTAAACAGGGCTGCAGATTAGCTCTGATCTCTAAAAAGTTGCTAGCACCGCCCATTTGTACTGTGGACAGAGGCATGTGGGCACATTTTCTGTAGATCAGCGCGCCGTGCGTGGCATTGTGACGTCATACGTAACGTCATGACGCCATCTAGCGACTTCTAGCGACTTTTCAGCAAGCCCACAGCGACTTTGGCTGATTTTCTTTTGGCAACACTGTACATGAGGCTGCTAGTAGCGTAGGACCATTATGGGGTGCAAGTCAATCATTAGTCCTCCCGTCCTTGCCTGAGGCCTCAGGTCTTTTGCCTCAGTGTCTGCCCGCCTCTGTGGAGAAAACTTTCTCAGCTGTCAACCAGCGCAGAGCAGCTTTTTGGTTGGCTGTCTACATATCGATAGCAAATGAGAGAAAAGCTTCTGACTATGAGCCAAGATGTTGAATAAAGACTTTGATCGTCGAAGAGGCCACGCCTCGCATCACAAGTCAGGACGCCACAGTAAAGCCACAAACACTCAAAGGTTGCTATGGTAACAGTATTATGGTATGTGTGGCATGCTCACCTGTGTACTGCAATGGTTGCACAGCACATGTCTGTGGGAGCGGCCTGGCCACAGAGATGGGTATTCCCTTCCTGGTCTGGTCGGAGGGGCGGGACTTCCTGACCAGCACGCGTGTCATGGCCGCCGGCTTCTGGGTGTCCTTAGGGGGCTTGGGGACACGCAACTGATTGGACAAGAAGGGTGTCGATCACAAACTTGAATTAAAACACACAAACATACACACATATCCACATATCTACTGTGCATAGCCTACATGTCACAGCACACAGACTCACAGAAAGTACACAGACTCAAATGTACACAGATACAACATACACACGCACGCACGCACACACCTTCTCCAGGTCTTCATGTCTTATGGTTAACGCCTGGATGTCGTCTGGCTTCAGTGCAGGACTCTGGGTGGCCTCCTCTGACAGGATCGAGTTCAGATCCTCAGAAGCCTTGGCACGCTTCCTATCTGCAACACACACACACACACACACACACACACACACACACACACACACACACACACACACACACACACACACACACACACACACACACAGACACACACACACACACACACACACGGATTGACTTTTTTCTGTCTGCCTATTAATTAATTAATCAATTAATGAATTTATTTATTTATTTATTTATGTTTTTTTGGAATCTATCAAGAATAATGGTGATATGAAAAGTCCTACCCATTCTGAACAAAACCATTGCACAGAAATCCAACAGCACACATACTGTACTGTTTTTTTCTTTTTTTTACAAATCAGATGGCATGAACAATTGCAATTCATATCACTGTCATCCCCTCCGTTAGCTGGGTGCAAAATAATGACAGCCAAGATTACTGGGTCAGACTCAACCAAGAGTGCTCCAGGCTCCAGACTCACAGGATATGACATCAAAAAGGGGACAAGGGGACGTGACACCTTGTCCTCCAGCTGCATTCAAGGGAAGGTAATGGAAGGTCATTTTGGAAACACCTGCCGTCTTGGCTTTATAAAGGGTCTCCATGCACATCTGTGCACCATCCATGGCTTTGTACTGTATGCTTTTTTACTTTACAAAAATAAATATATAAAGAACAATGGTGATATGATATGACAATAATCTGCAGTTCTGGACTATGTTATTCCAAAGAAATCAAACAACACACAATTGTACAAGTCAAATGACATGAACAATTTGCAACTCATATCACTGTCATCCCCTCTGTCTCTGTTGGCTGGGTGCAAAATAACGACAGCCAAGCTTACTGGGACAGACTCAACCAGGGGTCCGTTTCTCGTCTGAAGACCGTCTTACCGTTCCCTTGGATTTAATGGTGAGCGCCGCTGTCGAGAAAGAGTTGAGTCGCTCGTACAAAGGACTGCTAACGACGATAGCAAAGACGCTTTCGAGAAACGGACCCCAGGACTGTGGCTCCAGACTCACAGGACATGACATCACAAAAGCCTAAAGGGGTCATGACACCTCGTCTGCACCTCCTGCTGCATTTAAGGGAAGGTCATGGAAAGTAATTTGGGAAACACCTGCCCTCTTGGGTCCCCATGCATGTCTGTGCACCATCCATGGCACTGTGTGTTGTTTTATTACTATTTCACTAAAATAAATCTATAAAGAACAAATGGTGATATGAAAAGTCCTATACAGTTCTGGACAATATTATTCCACAGAATTCCAACAGCACACATTTGTGCAAGTCAAATGACATGAACAATTGCAACTCATATCACTGTCATCCCCTCTGTCTCTGTTGGCTGGGTGCAAAAAAACGACAGCCAAGCTTACTGGGACAGACCCAACCAAGACTGCCGTTCCAGACTCACAGGATATGACATCACAAAGGGGACAAGGGGACATGACACCTCATCGTTCTCCTGTTAAATTCTGACTGTGGAGTGTTTGATCTCTGCCGGACCTACAGACAGACAGACAGACAGACAGACAGACAGACAGACAGACAGACAGAGGGACAGGACCAGATGCTGACAAAAAGGGACATGATGCCCAGGAAAGGGACAAGGGGGCATCATTTAACGTTGCCCTTGTCCTCCTGTTGCATCCTGACAGTGGAAAACATGTTAACCAATACGGTCTGATCGACAAATAGACGGACAGGCGGAGAAGCCAAGGCCAAAGAGGACATCCCATTGTCCTTGTACTCCTCATACATTCTGACTAGAAAAGTCTGAAATAATAAGGACTGTTGCAAGAACAGATGGACAAATGGAGAGAAGAAAATGCGGAGGGACGGAAACTGGTTGCTACAATAACGGGTGTCACAGTCCAAGATGGAGCAGAGCGGACTGTACAGAACACCCCAATATCATGCGCACACACTCGCAATGCGTGCACGGCGGCATATGCACGCACGCATGCACGCACGCATGCACGCTAGCATGCGTGCACGCGTGTCCACAGACGCACACACACACATTTACACACACAGCACCCAACACACACACACACACACACACACACACACACACACACACAAACAGCGGACCGTGCAGCACCCAATGTCCTTGTTGCATGCAAATTCAACATCTCGCTTGCCAAGAGGAGCACTTAGCAAACAAATGTGTTCAACACACACACACACACGCATGCACGCATGCACACACACACACACACACACACACACACACACACACACACACACACACACACACACACACACACCGTGATCAAGGCAGGCAGGCTGGGTGACAGTGAGTGAAGACGCAACACTGACTTGTGTGTGACATCTGACGATGGCGAGAGAAAGGGACGGTGTGACACTATCAGATTGCCACTGTGCCACCAGACCAGACACTCACAGAGGTGCTACAGCAGGCAGCACACGCTCACACACACACACACTCACACACACACACACACACACACACACACACATTAGATATTCACACTCATGTACAAATACTCACAGGTCCTCCCTCTCCGTGCTAATTCACACACACACACACACACACACACACACACACACACACACACACACACACACACACACACACTGGTTACACATTGCTACATGAAAATGTGTGTGTGTGTGTGTGTGTGTGTGTGTGTGCGCGCGTGTGTGCATGTGTGTGTGTGTGTGTGTGTGTGTGTGTGTGTGTGTGTGTATGTGTATGTGTGTGCGTGCGTGTGTGCATGTGTGTGTGTGTGTGTGTGTGTGTGTGTGTGTGTGTGTGTGTGTGTGTGTGTGTGTGTGTGTGTGTGTGTGTGTGTGCGCTGCGTGCCCATCACAGTGCCATGTGTTGTGTTTGGTGCTGTGTCGGTCCTCGGTGCTATTGTGCATTACATAATGCTCTGCTCATCATTTCAATTGGCACGAATCATCAGGACCATCACCACCAACAACAAAAACAATAACAATGAAAAAATAAACAAACAACACAATAATAATTATAACTTTGTTTTATAAAGCGCCTTTCAAGTAACCCAAGGTCGCTTTACAAAAGAAGACATGCCATTAGAGGAAAACGCAAAAATATGACACAAAACAAATTGAATTTTCTTCCCTTGTCCTGTTGACAACCCTACAATGTAGTCTGTGAAAAGTGCTCTCTCTCTCTCTCTCTCTCTCTCTCTCTCTCTCTCTCTCTCTCTCTCTCTCTCTCTCTCTCTCTCTCTCTCTCTCTCTCTCGCTCTCTCTCTCTCTCTCTCTCTCTCTCTCTCTCTCTGATCAGCAACATCAGTGCCATCATACCATCATCATCGACAACAAACAAAACAAAACAGGAATAAGTCATTAGGGCCTTGGTTACACGTCTGCAAATATATTATTTTTATTTTTCCTTTTACATGGCATGTGGATACAAAAGAATCCACATTGTGAAAGGTGAACAGTGCACTTCAGGGATCTCAAGTTAAATCTTACAATTCCACTTGAAATCTGCTCTTCAAATATCAATATTCAGGAACTACTCTTCCGAGGGACTTAACAATCCAAATGTTTGCAAATATCCATACACGTGTAAACAGAGTCTAAGATGGAATACAAAAATGAAATATGTCACTTTCCATGTCCAGTTCACAACCCTACAATAATTGTGACATCAATAACTTAACAATTGAACCCTCGACTCTTCCTCTGTTTGCCTCTCTCTCTCTCTCTCTCTCTCTTCCAGGAAAACGGACAAAGAAAGTTCTAAGGGAAAGAACTGGAGGTATCAGGCAGACAACCAACCAATGGATAATGGGGCGTCCTGCGAATGCAAGGAACAGAAAGACGGGGCTGCCGATGTGTGTCATCATGAGCAAGTATTTCTCAGAAAACTCAAGGAAGAGACAACAAGAAAACCGAACAGAGTGACTACGCATTACAAGGCAGGCAAGAAGGCACAGACTAACAACACAATTCTCATGCACTGCTGCTTATGGACTTGCACAATGATCACACACGCACGCACAGGCATACGCACACACACACACACACACACACACACACACACACACACACACACACACACACACACACACACACACACACACACACACACACACACAAACACACACACACACACACTATGATTACAGATTGCTACACAAAAACACATACACTATGTGACAAATATGAAAATCCCTGCAGGCCTGTAGAGAGAAGAGGAGAAATCAGATGACAATTAAGAGGAGATGCGTGAAGAGGACAGGAGAGGGAAAAGGAGGACAAGAGAGGAAATGGGCAGGGAAGAGAGCAGAGAAGAGGAAAGAACTAGAGAGCACAGAAGACAAGGAAAGAGGAGATAACTGTAGAGGGAAAGGCTATGCCTGCAAAGAGATTAAGCTGGGAAAAATATGCCAAATGACACATTTGAAATGCCCACTTAACGTCCATGGAAAAGTCATACACCACATCTGTTCCTATTAGATATTGCATTGGTAGCCTCCAGACTGTCGAATTACTGAGATCGCCTAGTGTTAACCAGGCAAGGCAGAGATGGCAATAGCAAAGAAAAGAGGACAGCTGCAGAAACCAACAGAGGGCGCTAAGAAGTAGGAGAACAACTCAAAACGGAAAGAAAAAATACAAAGGGGGGGGGAGAGATTGGAGGACTGGGTTGGAGTGACCTTCGGGAAGAAAGACGACTGAGCGACAGATAGGGGAAAGAATCATGGCAAAGCATAAAGGGGGAAAAACAGCTACAGCACATGCGGATGTGTGAAGAGTGAAAAGTAGGTTACTGTATGGTCCTATTGACAGTACTGCAGTGGCCAGTCTCATAGTGTCCTCTGGTTCGAACAGTGAGTCTTGTAGTTTAAGCACAGCTTGGATAACCCTGCCTTTAGTGTACTTCACTGTCTTTTCAAAATACTGGTTGGATCAAATTTGTGACAGGCAGAGTTATTAAGTTTTGCTTTTCTGCCAGGTTGACTTTCCTCAAAGTGCTTTTTTCCTGGCAGTCCTCTGCTTCAAGCGCAAGAATGTGTGTTACAGCGGCCCACAGAGGAGAGGGCTGTGATTTAGGTTGGTGGGACTTGGATATTAGGTTTTAGGTTAGAGCCAGTGACGACAAAATACAGAGAATAACTGAAAACATACGTAATTGTGGTCGTGATATCGTTATCATGATAATAAGTAATCCATATCGTGATTAGGGATGCTAACCAGTAGCCATTTAACCGGTGGTCGACCGGATCAACGTTAACCGGTTAACATTTTCTGCCACCGGTTAGCATAGTAGCCGGTTAAGATGTTTGTACATTTTCGCCATCCCTAATTGTGATATAGGTTTTTTTCCATATCGCCCAGCCCTATAGGCCCAACATTCATTCCCTTGCAGTGAGCCAGTTTTGCAATACGCAAGGCACAGTGTTTGTGAAAGAAATGTAATTATGACACACGCAAACATATCCTGCAGAAAGCATATCCAGAACGTTGTCCTGAGTGAAACATTGCATTGGCCCTTTTTCCTTGTTCCGCCCCAGTGTGTTGCATGATTGTCTGGTTCTATAAGAAGAGCACTACAGTAGGAGCAGCCTGCTAACAGGTGCCCACACATACGGCCATTAGCAGGCAATCTAATGAGCTATTAGACAGACACCAACCTCCTGACCTCAGAGGCGAAGGGAGAAAGAGAAGAAGAGAAAGAGGGAGAGAGAGAAGAAGAGAAGAAGGGAGTGAGGAAGGAAGAGAGAGGGCAGAGGAAAACGAAGGACGAGGGAGGAAGGATGATGAGTCAGAGAGGAAAGAAAGAGAGAGAGAGAGAGAGAGAGAGAGAGAGAGAGAGAGAGAGAGAGAGAGAGAGAGAGGGAGAGAGAGAGAGAGAGAGAGAGAGAGGGAGAGAGAGAGAGAATAAGGAGTCAGAGAGAAGAGGAAGAGAATGAGAGAGAGAGGAGAGACAGAGAGAGAATGAATAAAGAGTCAGAGGAAATGAACAAAACGAGAGAGAGAGAGGGAGAATAGGGAGCCAAAGAGAAGCGCAAGATAGCGAGGGAGAAAGAGGGAGGGAGTATGTCATATGGAGAAAGGAAAAGGGAGAGATGATGAAAAGAGGCGAATGAGTGAGTAACACCAAAGATGGAAAGAAAAAAAGTGAAAGAGTGGCAGAGAGAGAGAGAGAGAGAGAGAGAGAGAGAGAGAGAGAGAGAGAGAGAGAGAGAGAGAGAGAGAGAGAGAGAGAGAGAGAGAGGGAGAGAGAGAGAGAGAGAGAGAGAGAGAAGGACAGACACAACATGAATATGAAGAGCAACCACTTACTGTGAAGTGTGTGTGAATCAATGCATGCACACACACACACACACACACACACACACACACACACACACACACACACACACACACACACATTGTGGGTCGAGGCTGAAACACTGACCTCGTTATGCAACTTACTTCCCGCGGATTCTCATTTTTCACCCAATCAACAGGCGAATTTGTGTGCGTGTGTGTGTGTGTGTGTGTGTGTGTGTGTGTGTGTGTGTGTGTGTGTGTGTCCGTGAAATGTGTGTGTATGCACGCGTGTATGTTTAAATGTGTGTGTGTGCATGTGTGTCTCCCTCTTATCCAACTGACTTTCTCACCTACTTATTCTAACCTCTTTACATGTAAAAATCACAGCATCTCACTGCGCCCACCCACCCATCCACACACACACACACACACACACACACACACACACACACACACACACACACACACACACACACACACACACACACACACACACACACACACACACACACACACATTGCAAGGGCCATCCTTTTTGGCTGCCTTTTTCTCAGCACACTTAACACAGAACATCTTGTATTGTCTTCATAGGAGTGTCTGGCTCACTTCACTGAGAAAGAGACGCAAAACAGAGACGTGGATGGGGAGGAGAGAGGAGAGAGGGGGAAGATGGAGGTGGTGGTAGAGAGATGGAGTGGGGGAGAGAGGAGTAGGAGGAGGAGGAGGAGGAGGCAAGATGAGGGAGGCAAAAAGTGTGTGTGTGTGTGGGGGGGGGTGGCTCGCCTAGCTAAGGCAGAGATGAAAAAACGAGATGGATGGGGATGAAAGAGAAGAGAGGGAGGTGGAGGGTGGGTGAGGGGGGGTGGTAGGGGAGGTGGAGGAGGAAGGGGAGGGGAGGAGGAAGATGGAGGGAGTGGCAGACACACGGCCGGATTACAGTTTTTCTCGATTGGTTTGGCTAATTTCTTGAAACCGAGATGACATTTCTATAAATTTTGGGTCATTTGGCTAAACATTCTTACACTTCTGCACAACAGTTCAGATAACTAGCAAAATGTCATATACCTCCCAAAACAGCTCATTCTTGCATCAGCACTAAGCTTAAACCTTCTCCCACATAAATAGTCAGTACCATAAAAATTAGGGATGTACGATGTCAAAAATTTTGGCCGATACCGATATCCGATTATGATATTGCGGTTTTGGCCGATGACCGATATTAACCGATGCCGATGTTATTCTTTCTTTTTTTTAAAAAAAGAGATGACAATGATGCAAATAAACAAAATTTTTGAATGTCGTCTTGTTTCCAAAAACACTTTTTAACTCCCTGTGATAATTAGATACAAAATAGAGACAAAATAGAAGACAAACAGTGAAGGTCATCGTCAAGTCCATTCTTTTAGAACCGTAACATATTAAAAAAAACATCGGCGTTAACATCGGCCCAGTTTTACCCATCAGACCGATGTCCGATGTGTTGAATATCGGCCGATATCGGCCGATACCGATACATCTGGCCGATACATCGTGCATCCCTAATAAAAATGGCATATATCCTTCTCAATTGGTTTGGCTCATTTGCATTCATTTAAGCTTAGTCATTCTGTCAAAATAAACTGGATGGTTCAGCATAACCTCATGGATCCTCATCACTTGCTCATATCACTCCAAAAACTGTTTACCCGTGTGTCGAGACTAAATTCCTTCCATAGAATGCCGTTTGAAAAAATGTCAAGAAATCAGCCAAATAACAGAGGAAACTGTAGTATACACGGTTGTGAAATTATTTTCTTTGAAAAGTTACAATACCATCTGGCCTGTTGAACACTGTCATGAATTTACTGTTTACAGCAAAGAAATTCTTAAAATATTATGTCCTTGACGGTTTTGACAATTGTGTAGACTACTTTGCATATGATGACTCACACAATGAAATCATGATGACATGTTTTGGAGAGGGCAACCATTAGACTGAGAATTGTCTAATTCGTTTAGATAAGACAGGTCAATTTATTTGGAAAATGTGCTAAATGTATGCTCAATGTGTCAACTGTAGGGTACTTGTATATAGCCATCTGCCGAGATGTACTAAACATTTGAGACATGTACAAAGCATTTGAAATTTGATGAAAGCAATGAAAAATGCCATTCTGTTGTGGGAAATTGTAAGTTGGTTTGGAGATTTTTCTGTGTTGTTTTGAGAATGTCATCTCAGTTTCGAGAAATTAGCCAAACCAATCGAGAAAAACTGTAACGCATAGGCTAGATATGGCGGAAGTCTAGGGGGGCCCCCTACCAGGGGGCTCGATTGGCCAAAAGTAAAAAAAAAAATAAAAAAAATGAAAAGTGTAAATAGTTAGTAGGGACCCCAGAGGCCATCTTAATCCTGTCCTAGGCAGAGAGTAGGGGAGAGAGGAGGGAGTGACAAAAGGGGGTGGGCTGGGGAAAGTGGGGAGCAGGAAGAGGAGGAGGAGGAGGAGGAGGAGGAGGAGGAGGAGGAGGAGAGGGAAGATAGAGGGGGGAGAGGAAGAGGAGCTGATAGCAGGGGGTGACGGGAGAAGAGAGGAGACTGGGGATAGATAGATAGATAGATAGATAGATAGATAGATAGATAGATAGATAGATAGATAGATAGATAGATAGATAGATAGATAGATAGATAGATAGATAGATAGATAGATAGATAGATAGATAGATAGATAGACAGATAGACAGATAGACAGATAGATAGATAGATAGATAGATAGACAGACAGACAGACAGACAGACAGACAGACAGACAGACAGATAGACCAACAGACTGACAAACAGGTCAGACTACAGACAGTATGAGAGATGAGCATGGACAGAACAGAGAGAAGGGGACAGGCAAATCAAGCAGGGAAAAGAGAGAAAGAACATAAAAAAAGACATGAGACACTGAAAAACAGGTAGAGAGACAGAATATTGGGTGAAAGGAAAAAGGACGGGAGAGAGCAGAATAGAAAGCATGACAGACTTAGACTACCGGTATATATACTAGCAAGAAAAAGAATGTGTCTGACAAGGCTAAGGCCTATGCTACAGCCCACAGTTTGGGTCTACTGAGCCACAACAGAGAAGATACAAAACAGCAGTCAGTGTTTCTCAACCTTTTTTGAATAGCCGCCCCCTTGAGCTCATCATAAGCCTCTCAAAGCCCCCTTGACCTCACCATAACGCCTATGTCAGACCAGTACGGGAAAGTGGGGCAGGACGGAAGCTATTTGAACCAGCGGAGGAAAAATACATGAAAACAGATCTGTCCTTCCACACCAACATGGTCGGGCGGTAGTGGCAAGGGAGACGGCTCCGTGCCGCGCTGCATTTGGAAAATAGAACTCGAGCGGAATTTGAACGGCAGCGGCCGGCGGTTTCCCATTGAAATGAACGGCAAAGTAGAAAACTAGTATGGCTGTGGAGGGGAATTTGGAACAGGACTGGCCGCACACGCCTACGCTGTCGGTGTTAAGCTTAAAGGATGAGTAGAACACATCGCCTGATACTCGGCTGTCTTCTCGCTGCCGCTACGCCATGCTCTTGTGTGTACCTGGTCAAAGCCTACCAACCCCCAATGAAATGGACTAATGTCCCCCAATGGAAACTAAGCACCACCCCCT